>NC_057804.1:34801072-34834560 GCF_018294505.1 Triticum aestivum | reverse complement strand
AACCCCTCCGGTATATGCCCGAAACCTCCCGGGACCATTCCGGTGTCCGAACATAGTCGTCCAATATATAGATCTTTACGTCTTGACCATTTCGAGACTCCTCGTCATGTCCGTGATCACATCCGGGACTCCGAACTATCTTCGGTACATCAAAACACATAAACTCATAATATAACCGTCATGTAACTTTAAGCATGCGGACCCTACGGGTTCGAGAACTATGTAGACATGACCGAGACACATCTTCGGTCAATAACCAATAGCGGAACCTGGATGCTCATATTGGCTCCCACATATTCTACTAAGATCTTTATCGATCAAACCGCATAAGATCATACGCTGTTCCCTTTGTCATCGGTATGTTACTTGCCCGAGATTCGACCGTCGGTATCTCAATACCTAGTTCAATCTCGTTACCGGCAAGTCTCTTTACTCGTTATGTAATGCATCATCCCGTAACTAACTCATTAGCTACATTGCTTGCAAGGCTTATAGTGATGTGCATTACCGAGAGGGCTCAGAGATACCTCTCCGACAATCGGAGTGACAAATCCTAATCTCGAAATACGCCAACTCAACATGTACCTTCGGAGACACCTGTAGAGATCCTTTATAATCACCTAGTTACGTTGTGACGTTTGGTAGCAAACAAAGTGTTCCTCCGATAAACTGGAGTTGCATAATCTCATAGTTATAGGAACATGTATAAGTCATGAAGAAAGCAATAGCAACATACTAAATGATCAAGTGCTAAGCTAACAGAATGGGTCAAGTCAATCACATCATTCTCCTAATGATGTGATTCCATTAATCAAATGACAACTCATGTCTATGGTTAGGAAACACAACCATCTTTGATCAACGAGCTAGTCAAGTAGAGGCATACTAGTGACACTATGTTTGTCTATGTATTCACACATGTATTATGTTTCCGGTTAATAAAATTCTAGAATGAATAATAAACATTTATCATGATATGAGGAAATAAATAATAACTTTATTATTACCTCTAGGGCATATTTCCTTCAATCTGAACATGATTGTGATATTTGGAAAATATCATTGTCTTGTGCTTATGGAATCTGACAAATCTCTAGTCTTTGAAGGGTACCGAAAAGATGATCTGTACATGGTAGATTTCTTAGCAGGACCATAGATGGCCGTATGTCTTCTAGCAAAGGCTTCAGAGTGCTGGCTCTGGCATGCATCAGAGGCTAGGACATGCTGGCATGAGGAACTTGTATACGCTCGCGAAGAAGAAGCATGTCATGCGCATCGAGTGCGTCAAGTTCAAGAAGGATCATCTGTGTGGTGCTTGTGAAGCTGGGAAGATGACTAGGGCCAAGCATCCCTTGAATACAATCATGACGACATCACGACCCTTCAAGCTGCTTCACATGGACTTATTCGGCCCTACCCACTACTCTACTCTTATTACCACTGCTTGTCTCTATGGCTTCGTCATTGTTGATGATTACTCAAGATATATGTGGGTGCATATAATCCTCTACAAGAATGAAGTGCAGGATGTCTTCAAACGATTCGCCAATCATGCCATGACAAACTATGGCATCAAGATCAAGCACATTAGAAGTGACAATAGCACAGAATTCAAGAACACCGGCGTCTACACTTATCTTGATACACTGGGCATCAGTCATGAGTTCTCAGCTCCTTACACACCTCAGCATAATGGCATCGTGGAGTGTAAGAACAGAACCCTCATTGAGATGGCTCAAACGATGCTTGATGAGTACAAGACTCCAAGGAAGTTCTGGCCTGAAGCCATTGATACTGCATGTCATGTCATCAACCGTGTTTATCTTCACAAGCTTCTAAAGAAGACATCATATGAGCTACTAACTGGTAAGAAGCCAAATGTCAGTTACTTCAGAGTATTTGGTGCTAGGTGCTGGATCAAGGATCCACATCACACTTCAAAATTTGCACCGAAAGCACATGAAGGTTTTATGCTTGGATACGGAAAGGATTCACACTCCTACAGAGTCTTCAACCTCTTTCACTATAAAGTGGTTGAATCTGTGAATGTGCGGTTCGATGAGACTAACAGCTTGCAAAGGGAGCACCTGCCAAATGTGCTAGATGAAGTCCCTCCTAGTGAATCTATCAAGCTTATGGGTACTGGAGAAATCATACCTTCAGAAGCTCAGGTTGAAGAAGAAATCATCATTGCACCAAATCAACCTGAAGACAATGCTCACCCTGAAGTCAATGCTGAAGCTAAAGACAATGATTTGCAAGGGCAAAATCTTCGTCCAGTACATCCCCGAGTTGCAAATGAAGTACAGATTGAGAAGATAATTGACAACATCAATGCACCTGGTCCACTCATTCGTTCTAGAGCAACGCAGCTAGCAAATTTCTGTGGGCACTTTGCATTTGTCTCTATATCTGAACCCAAGAAAGTTGCTGAAGCCTTCATGGAACCTGAATGGATTCAAGCTATGCAAGAAGAGCTTCGTCAGTTCGAGCTGAACAATGTATGGGAATTGGTCAAGCGTCCTGATCCTCGCAAGCACAACATCATAGGCACCAAATGGATCTATTGCAACAAACAAGATGAGCATGGTCAAGTTGTCAGAAACAAGTCTTGTCTAGTTACTCAAGGTTACACTCAAGTTGAAGGGATTGACTTTGATGAAACATTCGCTCCCGTGGCTAGGCTTGAAGCCATTCGCATACTGCTAGCCTATGCCAACCATCACAACATTCTTCTGTACTAAATTGATGTAAAGAGTGCCTTTCTCAATGGCAACATTGAAGAAGAAGTGTATGTTGCACAACCACCTGGCTTTGAAGATCCAAAACATCCTGATATGGTATACAAGCTCAACAAGGCTCTGTATGGCCTCAAACAAGCTCCTCGTGCTTGGTATGACACACTAAAAGACTTCCTGAAGAGCAAAGGCTTCAAACCTGGTTCTCTAGATCCTACACTCTTCACGAAGACATATGACGGTGAATTGTTTGTGTGCCAAATCTATGTGGATGACATTATCTTTGGCTGCACTGACAAAAGATACAGTGATGAGTTTGGGCACATGACGCAAGAGCAATATCAGATGTCCATGATGGGTGAGCTGAAATTTTTCCTCGGTCTTCAAATCCGTCAGCAGAGCAACGACATCTTCATATCACAATAAAAATACCCCAAAGATTGCCTAAAGAAGTTTGGAATGCAAGACTTCAAAGGGTACACGACGCCAATGCCAAACAAAAGTCATCTGGGCCCTGACGACAATGGTTAAGAGTTCGATCAAAAGGTATACCGCTCCATGATTGGTTCTTTACTTTATTTATGTGCATCTAGGCCAGATATAATGCTTAGCGTTTGCATGTGTGCCCGATTTCAAGCGGCACCAAAGGAATCGCATCACTTAGCCGTGAAGGGAATTCTTCGATATTTGGCTTACACCCCAACACTAGGATTATGGTATCCAAAGGGCTCAGAGTTCGATCTAGTTGGATTCTTAGATGCTGATTATGCTGGTGACAAGGTTGATCGCAAGTCCACATCAGGCACATGTCACTTTCTTGGACGATCTCTTGTCTGTTGGTCTTCAAAGAAGCAAAGCTGTGTGTCTCTCTCCACTGCTGAATCTGAATACATTGCTGCTGGATCTTGCTGCGCTCAGCTTCTATGGATGAAGCAAACTCTCAAGGACTATGGTATCCATCTGAAGCATGTGCCATTCTACTGCGACAATGAAAGCACCATCAAGATTGCTAACAACCCAGTTCAGCACTCGAAGACAAAGCACATTCAGATCCGTCATCACTTTCTCAGAGATCATGTCATGAAGGAAGATATTGATATCATTCACGTCAACACTGAAGAGCAATTGGCACATATCTTCACAAAGCCCTTGGATGAGAAAAGATTTTGCAAGTTGCGGTGTGAGCTAAATATCTTAGAATCCTCAAATGTCCTGTAATTGGACATACATCCTAACGCTTATGCATGTTGATGCCTTAGATGTGCAACACACGAAGTAACGTATATCTTCAATCAATGAAGACATACACTCTAAGTGTGAATACATTAGCGTGGAATTTGACTTCGGAGCGCCAGATAATTGTGCATTGTGTCTGGGTCTAATACTTCCTATACGGTGGGTAACGCCACCACCAAAATCTTATTGAAGTGTTTATTTTTGCGTCTTGGTTGCATAGTCTTCGCATTTTGTTTGTCGTCAACATTGATTTAACTTCATGATTTATCTTTACAATGTTGAGTTGGTCTCTCTCTCTCTCTCTCTCTCTCTCTCTCTCTATATATATATATATATATATATATATATATATATATATGATTGTTTCTGTCCTCTACAGCTTTCACTTATAGCTATGTCTTCATATTTGAATCCTTATTGATCTAAGTGAATGTGATCGGACCCTAACCCCTTCTATGCTTCTTCCTCAAATTCTATCTGGTCCAAATCATATGCATTCTATTGAAACCTGTCAATTGTCTTCTCTGAGTCCTTGTCAACAGAAGACAAAGTGACAAACATTTAACTCTATTTTTAATGTTGTATCCTTATTGCCTGAGAATACCGGAGAAGCCAGAACGACCACCCAACAATCCAGGCGTGTGTAAGAACATGGAACAACTTTCAATGAGTTGCATGCATGCCATGTGTCCCTCAGATGTGAACTGCCAGGGGCACGTGTAATTACGCTGAACCGCCCTCCTCCTTCCTATAAATATACACCCCGCATGGTCAATATCTGTTCTTCCACCCTCGCTACCTCGCTCAAACCCTAGCGCCTCTGCTAGCTTGCATCGACGCCGGAGACGAAGCGCTTAGCTGCCACGACTTCTACTACGCCGTCCTCATGCCGGCCGCAGACCTCATCCTCTCCGTCGCGGCCATAGGTGTCTTCCGCCGCCAATTTAGGGCGCGGGAGATTAAACTGCTTGGCCTCTCTCTCAACCTCGTCTAGCAGTTTGTTAACCGTAATTAAATCTTACTTTTTACCGCCTTTTTGATCCGTCAAATCCATCCACTTCAACCAAAAGTGGTTTCTTCACTTCCAAATCTGGATCTGTCCTCATCTGCATCTCATATCATGCCAAATATATTCACTTATGCTTCATAACTAGTTAGATTCCTCACTTGTACCTATTCATGGATTCGTACAAATCTGGAACCAACTCTCTTCAAATAAGTGAATGTCTTTGCACTATGAGGTCAATGTCTTCTAAACTGATTTATCTTCAAAATCTTCTGAGAATGCATATGACCTCTTCCCATTCCCTCGCATCTCTAATGCTATCATAGGTACATGTCCGTGGGAGAATCCCTTGGTTCTCATAGTCTGCACACATTTGCAGAATACTTACAGCATCACATCAAATCTCCTGAAGCCAGTTCTTGTCTGACCAGCAGACGGAAGCCTTTCACTATGTTGAAGCCAATCAGTCTGAACATTATGGCTTCAGAATAGTCTGCACGGAAAGGCGGCAGGCAACACTGTGGCAACACTGCACTTGATTTGGCTCCTGATCTATATAAACAGTACAAGTCAGATCCAGAGGAAAGTTACACCCAGCGCAAGAACAAGATTCAGTGGATCCAAAGATATCGGGCTGAGGAATGGTTCAAATATAGGTTTGTAACCCCTGAATATGCTGAAAAGAATGCCATCAAGCGCCCATGGGGTGACTGTCTGTACCACGGATTGGTGCCAAAGAGCAAAGTTAAAGCCATTGAGAAAAATCTATCCTTGTATGGTCAGAGGACCACATCCTAAGAATGCTGACCCATCTTCTTTCTTATGCTATCGTGAAGACAATCTTTTCAAGCGCAACTATCAGTTTGCAAAAGATTATGCTGTCAAGAACCAAAAGGAGTTTGGCCTCAACTTCAACCCTGGCCCCTCCGCTCCAAGATCAGATGGGACTCGTGAAGCTAATGAGAACAGAATTGGCCCCTTTGCCAATTTTGACGGGCTTCTGTCTCACATTGCGGACCAAAGAGCAGCTGTGGAGCAATCTGCTGGAGAAGCTCATTCTGATGATGCTCCCTTACCTCCAAAGGAGAAAAAGAAGAAGAAGGCAAAATCTTCAAAGCCATCTGCTTCACCAAAAGCTTCAACCAGGAAGACTCTAAATGCTGCACCACCTTAATCCAGTGCGTAGTCTGAAGATTTATCTTGCGTGTCCAAGAGAACCAAGAAGCCATTGCCCAAGAAGGCCACTGGGCATCCCCTCACTCCGTTTGCTGTTCTGCGCAACGAGGATGACACCATTGATCTGTCCAACGATGAAGATCTTGGTGATGATGCTCTTGATATGCTAATCAAGAGCAAGCAAGAGGCGGAAATCTTCAACGATCTGCCCCTCTTTGATGTTGACATTCTTAACAACTTCATTGATGAATGGTTCAATGACTAGCACATCAGTATTGATGATCTTTAGCTTCCGGTGGACATCAGTGTCACATTCCACGGAGCCATTGCTACTTAGTTGGCCTTGGCTCAGAAAATTATCGAGCTCAAGAACAAAATCGATTATGAGAAGGCTCACTTCAAGAAGAACATGGCCAAGCTCAGCGTGGCAGATGTTCAAATCTTCAAGACGATGCTGCATGACCTCAAGGAAGAGTTTCACATGATGTGCAATGAAGCTAAAGGCTCATGAGAGCGCATGAAGTACTTCGCTCAGAAATGTGTTCAAGCACACAATGAAGCTGAGAAGTGCAAAGCTCTTGGGCGCCCTGGCATCAATCCCCGAATGGCTGCCAAACAAAAGAAGACTTCTATGACACAAACTGAAGCACCAAGGCAGGAAGAACCTCACATTGTCTTCCCTGCCAGTATGACAGGCTCGAAGCCTAAGGTCACCTCAGCAGCTTCAGAGTTGAAGAAGACAAGGGCAGCTGAAGCTGAAGCCAAGAAGCGCAAGCACAAGGATGCATCTGAAGATGACCCTTCGAAGAAAAAGTTGAAGACTAAGGGATCTAAGTCTTCAAAGAAAGAGCGTGTTGCGGCCTCTCAGCCTCTCATTGTTGAACCCATCTTTGTCGCTGTTCCAGTTGCCTCCAACAAAGATCGACGTATTGTGATCCACCAGCCTGCTTCCACAGAGGCTCATGAAGATGAAGAAGTTCCAGGTATTGACCCCATCACAGCTGAAGACATTGGTCATGAAGGCAATGTCATTGATGATGAAGTCCTTCCTCAACTCGAGCACCAATTGGTATCATCGCCTGCTCTAACAAGCAGTGAATACATTAGCATTGGTCGTCCATTGATGCCAATCGCTCAAGATGATTACTGGGCTGAGCACCCACAAGAAGAAATCCCAGTTCAAGATGAGACACCCCATACTCCACTAGCTCAAGTTACCAATCCAGTACTTGATGACGACAACTACATGGAGACCACTCCATCTCCAAAGGTGTCGCCAGTGTTTCACAGGCTTCGCAAAGGTCTCAGGCCATCAGTCTCCATGTCCACCATCCTAGAAGAAGATTCACAACAATCTAGTTCAGTGACACGACAAGTGTTCACTGTAGAGAATCCTTCTATGATGGTTCAAGCGTCTAAAGCTAAAGCTGCTGAAGCAATTCCGGCTGCATCTGCCAAAGAAGAAGAAAGAAGAGAAGAAAGAGAAAGAGTTGCCACACCCCCTGCCACAGATCAAGTTATTCTCGAGGAGAATGTGCTTGTGCCAGACCCTCCTGTTCTGCAACAAACGGAGGTTGAAAACACTAAGGCTGCCACAAACACTGCTACTGACGCCAATGACGTTGTCATGGCCGAAGACAATGTGGATCCTGAAGCTAATGTGGTGCCTGAAGCCACTGTGAATGCTAAAGCCCCTGTACCACTACCAAGGCCTCACACAATTGAATAGGCCTACGACCGCGATCATCTTGTCACAGTGAGATGGCCCATTTTGGTTCCTCCCATAGCCCCCGGACCACAATATGACTATCTTGTGGAGCAACGACCACAAGTTCAGAAGCCAAAGCCAAGGCTGCCAAGGCTTCCAGGTGCTGCTACATCGCCAGGATCTTTTAGTGTCACCAGCTTCAGAGCACACAATACATTCTTTGACAGTTCCAAGAACCCATACTCGAAGCCAAAGATCTCTTCCGATCGCTTTTGGAGCCATCAACAGCGCATCTACTACTCATGTATCCTCTACAATCAAGAGAGATTTTTTCCTCACATGCGTCTTGATTGTGAAGCTATTGCTAGGCTGCCCCTGTCTTGAAGAAGCACTGGACTACTTTCGAGATGCTGGTCTTCTACCATTAGTCACTGCTAGAGAGCACCGAAATGAAGAGCTTCTACTGCAGTTCTATGCTACTCTTCACATTCATGGCTACAAGATCGATCTGAAGACATGGATCCTCGAGTGGATGACAGGAGATTTGCACCATGAAGCCAAAGCTCAATACATCATCGAGCTTACCTCCCTGCCCACTCCAGGTGAATTGTATGAGCCTGGTTGTCAATTTCACAAAGAAGAACTGCAGAGTATTTTTCAGAGGCCTGAACCCAATATGAGTCAGATGCTCAGCATGATGAAGCCATTGCCTCAAGATGCAGAATATCCCAAGGAATTCTTTGTCAAGGACCTCGAGTACTTGCCCCGCACAATCTATCATACTGAGGCGTACTCTATGGCCAATCAAGGGACATTCTTCCGAAGCCAAACTTGAAGGAACCATGAAGACCTTGTTAGGCATAAGATTCAACTCCCAGGATTTCTTCATCAGACAACTTGCTGAATCTGGGATTGATCTATTTGGCCTAAAGTGTTATGCTCCATGGGTGATGTGCCTGATCAAACTCCATTCTTCTGTCGACTATCAGCCCTTGGCATGCAACCATCTTGCCTTTTTACCTGAGGTTGATCTGTTTGTTGAAGCCATCTACCCCGAGACTGCCAAGGAGCCTCTATATCTTCATAATGTTGATCATCAAAGCTTCACACAATCAATAGAAGGAATTCATGTCCCCAATGCTGCAACTCCTACTTATCCTTTGGCTGGCAATGTGCGTATGCCTCATCATGCCAATAGCGAAGCCACTGCTAGTACAATTGCCAAAGGCCTCGGAAGCGTTCTCGTGCACTCCATGACTGAGAGCTACTTGTGGCCTTACATCAAAAGCAGGACAAGCACCACGACTGGATAAAGCGTCAGATGCAAAGTCTCTTGGTGGATGTCAATCGCATTCGAAACCTGGCCACCAAGAACTCATTTGTTGCCCATGAAACCTCTCGGCGGTCCTGGAAGAGCCTCACCCTACTATGTCCTGAAGACAATCTTCGCAAAGATGGCTTCACCGAGGGCTTCATGTTTGATTCCAGGCCTCCACAAAATGCAAGCTGGCACCACACTCCCTCACTTGAAGATTCTGAATATTCATCTTCGGCTGCAACTATTGTTGTGAATGTCGTTGATGAAGAAGATGACGCCACTTCACCAACCATGGCAACACTGCATCCTGACACTGCATCAGGCCCTTCTGCACCACCAAACTCCTACGCTGACCATGCTCCTACATCTACTCCTTCTGGGAACGAGTAGATGCTCTATGTCTTCAAACCTTTTTGATCATTACTGACAAAAGGGGGAGAAGCATATGAGTTGATAGTCTTCAAGCGGGTCCCTATGGGTGGTTGCATTATTTTTTCCAAGTATTTACAACTCTCGTCTTTTGATACATTTGGTTCTTTGAGTTGTAACACTTAAACTCGATGGTCGTCTGCTACCTTTCTGCTACTTTGTGATGCCATGATAAATTCCGCATAGAGTCATTTTGCAGACGTCCATTTTCCATTATGCATATCATTATCTTCATTATCTTCTTATATGCATAATGTATTGTCTTCACACTTTGAAGATGGCCTCCACAAAGCAAAACTTGCCATGTGCATTTCCATTCAAAAGCACATCATTTATATGCACATCTTCAGGGGGAGCCTCGTCATATGTACGAAGACAATACTCACAACACTGAACTTTCACATACTTTTATCCCCGTTGAAAAACTTCAACCATTTTGTCATCAATCACCAAAAAGGGGGAGATTGTAAGTGCATCTAGTGCCACCCCTAGTTGGTTTTGGAGTATTCACGACAAACTTGGTTTAGGGACTAATGTGTTTGTGAGAATTGCAGGATAACATAGGTAGTAGTCCCATATTGATTTAGTTTACCTACCAGAGATGACCCCTAAAAATGTGTGAAGACGTTGAAGACAAAGGTGGTCTGTAAAGATGTTCACATTGAAGACTGTGACATAAGAAGACATCCCGTGAAGACTATGGAGTGCGAAGACATAGTTGTTTCATAGTTTCCTTGTCTTCTTTGTTGAGTCATAGGAACCACCATACTGTTAAGTGGGGTCCAAGTGAACAAAGTCAAAGTGACTGAGGTGATGCTCAACCAAATCCTATGTCTTCTACGGAGACAATGAGAGCAAATCTTATCCAGAGCCGGATAAGTCAGCTTTACTTGTAGCCCAAGTCAAGCCGCCGCCTGTGTTTGAAATCTGACCATTGGACACGTGTCAGTTCCTTAGTGACACAGGGTCATTTTGGACAAATCAGGTCGGGTTGCCTCCTGGCTATAAATAGCCCACCCCCTACACCATAAGTTGGTGGCTGCTCAGAGTTAGTGCACAGATTTTGTTGTTTGAGAGCAACCCACCTCCGAAGCATTTGAGAGAGAAACCCTTGCAAGGACAAAGCCCAAAACACGCAGAGCCAAAGAGTGTTAGGCATCACTGAAGTCTTTCTGTCTGCGTGATCTGAAGACTTGTTACACTTGAGGATTGTTAATCCTCTAGCCGGTTAGGCGTCGCGTTCTGAGTATCCAAGAGTCGTTGTGGATTGCCAGTGAACGAAGTTTGTGAAGGTTTGGAAGTCTACCTAGAAGACTTACCTGAGTGATTGGGCGAGGACTAAGTGTTCTTAACTCAAGGGGAATAAGGTGAAGACACGGTCTTCTGAGTTGAATCTCAGCCTCCCTAACTAGACGTACAGTTGTCACATCAACTGGAACTGGTCCAACAAATCCTTGTCCCCTCCAAGCAACTGGTTCTATCTTTCACCTCTCTTTATTTACAGTTTGTCTTCGTGAATTCATTGCCCATTTGTCTGGTATAGTTGACTTCACTGAGTGAAGACTATTTACTATTTGGCTTCATACTATCTCCCATCCCAATCCTTACTACCTAGTTGGTGATAGTCTTCGTGCTTTCACTTCATTGCTTACTTGACTATGGCTTGTCTAGTGTAGTCTAGCTTCCGCTGCATATCAATAGGTTCATTTCTACTGTTTGTCTTCAAAGCCCCCGTGTTTTGAAGACTTTCATAAAAATCACCTATTCACCCCCCCTATAGTCCAATACTAGAACTTTCAACCCTTTTCATAGCGTCATCAAATACAGCCAATTAGCGATGACCTGTTATGGTTGGCCCATGAACGGACGATTCCAACTCTAGCCCATTTAGGGCCATAATGCGGTCTGTTATTGGCCAATGTTTGGCCAATCGATCATACGGGCCGTAGAAGGCCCATTGATGAGACAGACCGTAGAAGGCTCATTGTGTCTACGGCCCGTAGAAGGACCATTGTGTCTATGGCCCATAGAAGGCCCATTGTTTCTATGCCCCGCAGAAGGCCCATTGTTTCTGCGGCCTGTAGAAGGCACATTGTTTCCACGGCCCATAGGAGGCCTCAGTGTCACTACAGTAAATATGTAGCCCATGGTTATTGTGGCCTAGATTTAAAAAATAGGTTATTCTGGCCACTAGCAAACCGCGGAAAAGAATTGCACTCACTACAAGCAAACAAATAAACAAGAAAACAAGGAAGTAAATAAGCAAGCAACTTACGCTAGGCTATCACGGCTGTCGGTGTCAGAACCAGCGGATCTCGGGTAGGGGGTCCCGAACTGTGCATCTAAGGCTAATGGTAACAGGAGGATGGGGACACGATGTTTACCCAGGTTCAGGCCCGCTCGATGGAGGTAATACCCTACTTCCCGCTTGATTGATCTTGATGATATGAGTATTACAAGAGTTGATCTACCACGAGATCGTAGAGGCTAAACCCTAGAAGCTAGCCTATGATTATGATTGTTCTTGTCCTACAGACTAAACCCTCCGATTTATATAGACACCGGAGGGGGATAGGGTTACACAGAGTCGGTTACAAAGAAGGAGATCTACATATCTGAATCGCCAAGCTTGCCTTCCACGCAAAAGAGAGTCCCATCCGGACACGGGACGAAGTCTTCAATCTTGTATCTTCATAGTCCAACAGTCCGGCCAAAGTATATAGTCCGGCTGTCCGGATACCCCCTAATCCAGGACTCCCTCAGTAGCCCCTGAACCAGGCTTCAATGACGATGAGTCCGGCTCGCAGATTGTCTTCGGCATTGCAAGGCGGGTTCCTCCTCCGAATACTCCATAGAAGATTTTGAACACGAGAATCGTGTCTGGCTCTGCAAAAAAAATTCCACATACCACCATAGAGAGAACAGTATTCCACAAATCTAATCGGCTGACAACTTTTTTGAAGAGTGACATCACGCCACGACCCGGTCATTATTCGAACCATTTTTCACAACCAGCCATTGCACATATTGCGAGGCGGTTTTATTGGCACGTCTTGTTGAAGCAGAGATCGTGTCCCCTTATTGCGGGATTCTCATCAATACGGGCATGGGTAACCCAACCGCATTTGTTAATATGACTCCCTGATTTTAGGCAAGTTCCAAATAGTCACGCGGGGGACGCTTGATATTCACCCCTTTTATTAAGGGGCCAAGGTCTTATCTTTTCACACCCGCGCTCGATCCTCCCCTTCCCTCACCTCGAGTTCCAACACCCAAGGCTCGGGTTCAAGCGCTTTGGACCTCCAATCATGTCCGGATCCAACCTTCAAGGCCAGTGGATGGCCTCCTCTATCATAGAGGAGGACATCAAGAAGCTTAGGGAGGCCAGGTACCTGACCGCCGACATCCTGCATAGGCTGCCTGCTCAAGGGCAGGTCATCCCCACTCCCAAACCCAACGAGAGAGTTGTATTTGTTTCCCACTTCCTCCGAGGGCTAGGCTTTAGTCTGGATCCCTTTGTTAGATGGCTTATGTTCTATTACGGGCTAGATGTCCATGATTTGGCTCCGGATTCCATCCTTCACATCTCGTCATTTATCGTCGTGTGTGAAGCCTTCCTCCACGTCACCCCACACTTTGGCATGTGGCTTAAGACCTTCAATGTGAAGCCGAAGATGGTTGACGGGCGACACTCGGAGTGTGGAGGTGTTGTATAAGCAAAGGCATCGATGCCCCATGGCCCAAGGGTTCCTTCCCGGAGGTGTCTGATTTATGGCAACTGGAGTGTTTCTATATCATAGCTCCCCGAGGCACAAAGTAGGCGGCTTCCCCTGCCTTCCGCTCGGGCCCTCCGCCTCAATTGGCATCATGGGTCAACAAGGGACTGGACTGGGGGCCTGCTAATGACGTACCGACATTGCAAAACCGCATTCGGGATCTCCTTAAGAGGGATATCAGCCTCGTCAAAATAATTCAAGTAATGCTAGTTTGTCGGATCCTGCCATGCAAACGTCAACCTCTCCGGATGTGGGAGTTCAACCCAGAGGGACCGCGAACTATTCAGCACTTCTTCGGCGTGACGCTCGAAGGGATGTATAGGTTATTTTTCGGATCACGAATAAAGTGTCCGGACACCACCCAGGATGCGGGCCTGAACTGTAATCGTCCGGATACCCAAGTAAGTAACTCCGCAACCGAACACGTTGTTTCGTGTTTATTATAGCTTTATTCTGAAAACTACCCTTGGCCAGGACTGGCTAAGAAAGCCGGAGAGGATTAGGTGTTCGGCCCCTCTTCCCGAAGGCTCACCGGATCCTTTATTAATCAGGATGCTTGAGCGCGCACCATATCAGGTACCATTAGGAGAGGATGAGGAGAGGGATAGAGAATCCAAAAGCGGGCTTCATGCATTGTACATCCAGACCGGGGGAATTGATGTCTCCAAGAAGGAGGATGATCGGGGAGGTGAATCTAACATCCCCTCCCCTGGCGGGAATAAAAGGGCTGCCTCCAAAAACTTTGAAGCGGAGGCTTCTAAACAAAGGAAGACACCTTTGCCAGGGGGCCCTGCCCAGAGGGCGTCCTTACCGCCAGCGCTCGCAAGAGGGCGAGCCCTCCATCGAGCCATAAGTGAATCAAAAGCACTTTAGTAAATATGTCCTGTTTTAACCCTGAGTACAATAACCGAGACATATCTCTTGCAGTCCGGCTCGAAGCCCTTCTCGATAGAGCTCATCATCAGGGGATCTTCTTCCAGAGATGATGGAGAGCAAAACGCCTCCCCTTGCCTCCCCGCCCCATGGGCCGGACGATCCCGAGGTGTCATCATGGAGGATTTCTCCCAATCCGCCGAGGCCAGAAGTTAATACTTTAGCCCCCTGGAGCCCGGATATTCGGCTCCCAAGGAGAGCGATAGGAAGAGTCTGGGTGTGTCCGGCACACAGCCGGACACACTGATAAGTCTTCTGGACCAAGCGGCTATACCAGAGGCGCATCATACCTTAATGGGCACGGTGTTTGAGAGGATTGCGTCCGCCAAAAGCGGACTGTATGAAGCTTTTATGAGCCTGCTCAAAGGCATTGAGGTACATAAAATATTATGTATATTTTCAGTTGTACTGCACATGCTAGGTGTGCTCTATGTAGGTATTAGCCCCTGAGACTCTGGTTGCCATCTAGAGGTGGCAAATAGAGGATCATAATCCCAGGTAAATGACCACACATCTTTTATGTACGGGCGGCTAAGGGCCCGACGGCTGACCGGACTGCTAATTTTGACGAACTAAAGCAACAACTTGATGTGGCGGATGCCGACATCGCGCTTGTGAACAAGCGGCTTGACGAGGCCCAGGGTAAGTATTTTTGGCTTTGTCAGCAAATATTAAGAGGAGCATGATGCTAGTATCTATAATATGTTGTGACTGCAGATGGAGCTTCTGCCGTGGAGACCCTTAGGGTGGAACTTGCCCTAGCCAAGGAGCAGGCCAGGAGAAGTGATGCGGCTGCCCTACAGGCGGCCGAGGAGTTGAGAGCCGAATAGGCTGCTCATCACGAGAGCGAAGAGAAGATATCCAAGATGGTTGTTGAACTTAAGAATGCCACCCACCATTATGAGCTCCTTGAAAAGGAAAATCAAGTGAAAGCGGCTGACCTGAATAAGGCCTTGGAAGCAGCTAAGGAGACTCGCTCTGAGATCAGAGCGGCAAAGGAGGAGCTTCGTCAAGCTAGAGATATCACGGCTGGGAAGCCCTTTCTGTTGCGGACAAAGTTCGGAGATCCGAAGTATGCCCCTCTGGATCAATTATGGAGTGCTGAGGACGCATACTTGGACTTGGCCAAGAGTACTGCTGATGCGACTGAATATTTCAAGGGTCGGAAAGATCAAGAGGCAGAACGATTGTTCTGGTCGCAGTTCAGTGCTCCAAAGCGTCTGCTGCTATTGAACGAACAAATGGCTGAGTGGGCCAAGCTCCATAGGTTATCCGGGCTTGCCATGAGATCTGTCGTGGATCATCGTTGGCCGAAGGGACCAAGGCCGGACAGTTATTTTGGTTTAGTGCAACAATTCCTTGGTGCTATTTCGCATATCAACGCTGTGAAGAGGTCGGCGTGCATAGAGGGTGCACGGATGGATCTGGCTCGTGTCAAGACATACTGGGCAGGGATGGAGGCCACTGCTATTGCAACCAGGGGTTCGGCGGGAGGCCAGGACCCCGCCGAGCACTATTTTGCCGAAGTCCTAGAAGGTGTCCGCTTAATAGAGGCGCAGTGCTCGAAGAGTATCATGTTTGAGTGACATGTATCTGAATTGTAAAAACAATGCGATATTGATTATAAAGGTTGTGTTTATACTTTTGCCTGGAAGTATCATAGTGCCTCCTATACGGACCTTTATTTATGTATGTATATAACCTGAAAGTTAGCAGTCGTCGGCTTCCGCCCCCACACATATAATGCGAGGGTGTTTGAAAAAACGCATAATCACACTTGATCCAACGTCTTGGTACATTAAGGAGGTGATAGCGCAGCGAACCAGGCAATCGGACTATATAGCTTTAACACTTTCACTTAGCCATAGGAGTTTGACGGTGGGGCTACTATATATCCCCTGGTACACTCGTGTTCATCCAAATATGGTGCGCGTACATACGTGACCGGGAAACCGGTCCTTCGTTTATGCGGAGGAATCGCGAAGATTCTGCTGAGTCATCGAGTGGTTGACCAGTCTCTCGCTTTACCATGACAGTCAGTTTTTGGCTTTCTCTACTGAGGTGCTCACCCAGATGAACCAGGGCACAATCGCAGTAGTTCTCCCGGTGCCCCCTTAGCCGATAGAGCGGAACGTAAGGCAACAAAACATGGGAGTCGAGCAAACCCAACATTTGACCAAAGACATGATTCGGAGCTGATGCATATAAGGCCAAACTCACGACGCCGAACACTCCCTAAGGTATTCGGACTTTATGACAAATACTGGGCTGAGTAACGCCCTCGATAATGGGCCCAGTGTTTCCAGATACATGCATTAATCTGGCATGACGAAATGTCAAGAACACTAGTATCCCCTTTCGTTAAGTGTCCGGAGGGTATGAAGCAACAATAGATAGTAAAAAGGTTTACGTAGGGTCCTAATATGAAAAGAAACCTTTGAGCGGGGCCCTGCTGCACGTCTGCACCTTTATCTCCGTTGTGCCGTATTCTGGAAGGGTGTAGCACGATGATCATCTGTAAAAAGGAAAAACCTTGGTGAAAAAATTTGTGCAAAGAGGTGGTTAATCTAAACAAACCATGAGAATACAATATGTTATTATATTAATAGGGTCGAGCCGAACTATAGGCTTCTTCTTGTGAGCAACCCCTAGCACCACCTATGGGGGTATATCTATCAACCCAAGCTCAGGTTCATCTGAGGTGTTACACCTGGTGGGCCACCGGACTCATCTAACCGTGTCCGTGGTCCTGACGACCAATTCTGGTTGGAGGGGCCGCTTAGTGTTCGGCTGCTAGAGCCACCACACATTCTTCTGCATGTAAGGAGCGCTTTGTATTTCCGCTAACTGTAATGACGCCATGTGGACCGGGCATCTTAAGTTTAAGATAGGTGTAGTGCGGTACTATGTTAAAACGAGCAAAGGCCGTTCTCCCAAGTAGTGCGTGATAGCCGCTTCGGAATGGAGCAATGTCGAAGATTAGTTCTTCGCTTCTGAAGTTGTCGGGAGAACCGAATACAACTTCTAGTATTAGAGAGCCCGTGCAGCGGGCCTCGACGCCTGGTAGCACTCCTTTAAAGGTAGTGTTACTTTGGCTGATTCTTGATGGGTCTATCCTCATTTTACGGACAATGTCCTGATATATCAGATTTAGACTACTGCCGCTGTCCATGAGGACTCTAGTGAGATGGTATCCATCAATGACTGGGCCGAGCACTAAGGCAGCCGATCCTCCATCCCGGATACTGGTCGGATGATCCCTACGATCAAAGGTGATCGAACAGGCCGACTAGGGATTGTATTTGGGGGCGACGGATTCTGCAGCGTATACGTCTCGGAGTGCGCGTCTGCGCCTTTTATTTGGAATGTGAGTTGCGTATATCATATTCACTGTTTTGACTGCTGGTGGGAATTTTTTCTGTCCCCCAGTATTCGGCTGGCGGGGCTCATCCTTGTCTTCACTTGGCGTCTCCCTCCCCTTGTGTTCGGCATTTAGCTTGCCGGCCTGTTTGAAAACCCAACACTCTCTGCGGGTGTGGTTTGCAGGTTTTTTGGGGATGCCATGAATCTGACATAACTTGTCTAGAATCTTATTTAGGCTAGACGGTCCATCTCTAATGCCTTCAAACGGCTTGTTCCGTTGACCGGGTCGAGAGCCCCTGAATCCGGCGTTGACCGTTGTGTTATCTGGGCTATCTTCATTGTTTCGACGCTTGTTTTTATTGCGTCGCGGCTTCTTGTTGCCATCCCTAACTTCGGATGTGCCCGGGTCGCTAGTGCTGCTATGGGCCAACCAGTTGTCCTCGCCCGCGCAAAAGCAGGTCATAAGGCTTGTAAGGGCTGCCATTGTCCTCAAGTTTTCTTGGCCGAGGTGTCTAGCGAGCCATTCGTCTTATATACTATGCTTGAAAGCCGCCAAGGCCTCGGCATCCGGACAATCGACGATTTGATTCTTCTTAGTAAGGAATTTGTTCCAAAGTTTTCGGGCTGACTCTCCGGGATATTGAATTATGTGACTTAAATCATCTACATCCGGAGGTCGGACATAGGTCCCTTGAAAATTGGCCCTGAAAGCATCCTCAAGTTCCTCCCAACTTCCAATGGAGTTTTCGGGGAGGCTTTTCAAATAATGCCGAGCTGGTCCTTTTAACTTGAGGGGCAGGTATTTAATGGCATGCAGATCGTCTCCGTGAGCCATGTGGATATGGAGGATAAAGTCCTCAATCCAGACCCCTGGGTCTGTCATTCTGTCGTATGCCTCTATATTTACGGGCTTAAATCCCTCAAGAAATTCATGATCCAGCACCTCATCGGTGAAGCATAGGGGGTGCACGGCACCCCTGTATTTGGATGTGTCATGGCATGCTGTCGACAGTTGTTGTGTTTGGTGTTGATTTCGAGCTGGTATTCCATCGGTACGATCATTTTGGTGGCCATGATCCTATGCCAGGGCACGTTTTCTAGATCCAAACATGGACCTGGCTACACTGGCTTTTTTGTCCTGGAGCTCACGTAAATCGTGTGTTGACTTGTGTGCGGCATCAGTAGCCGCTCTGTCGCGGCCACGGGGTGGTCGGTCCGGCTGATCGTCCGTATTGTTTTTCGGCGGAATGGGCTCTATGGCCTCATCGTCGAATTTGGGCAGTAGCTTGCGCTTTGGGTAGCTCTTTGTGTGGCGGTTGTCACCATATTTGTCTTCATTGTGAAGCATTTTCTTCCATCTGCGGTTGAGCGTATCCTTTGCGGCTTTAAGCCTTTGCTTCTGCTTCTTCAAGCTCCTCACCGTGGCAATAAGCCTTCGATGGAGGTTCTCTTGTTCCAAGTGTTTTTCCGGGATGATGAATGCGTCATCGTCCGGACTGTTCTCTTCTCCGGAGACAGGTTTCTGAAATTTACCCTCAGGATCGGCGTCGTATGACATTGGCTCCGGACTATGTTCACCGTCCCCTGGCTCATCCTGCTCCATCGCTGGGTCCATAGGGTCGTCGTTTTCATTGGAGTCAACCGGGGTGTTATTCTTTCTTGCGCTACTTTTACTCTAGCTGGATTTAGAGTGGCGCCTACGGCGTCTCTTTGGTGGCTTATCGAGGGGTTTATCCATTGTTGTGTCCTCACCATCACCTTCTTTTGGCGTGTCCACCATATATATATATATCATATGATGAGGTGGCAGTCCAGCGCCCGGTGGGCGGTGGTTCCTGTTCTTCTCCTGCATCGCCGTAAGTACCATCGATGTCTTCGGAGTCGAAATCCAACATGTCGGTTAAGTCGTCGACAGTGGCTATTAAGTGGGTGGTGGGTGGGGAACAAATTTCTTCGTCATCCGCTTCCCACTCGGGTCGGACATAGTTAGGCCAAGAGTCTCCTGACAAAGAGAGAGGCCTTAATGAGTTTAGCACATCGCCCAAGGGCAAGTGCTGAAAGATGTCCGCGGAGGTGAACTCCATGACCGGTGCCCCATCAGATTCGATAGGCACGGGCGTACGCGGTTCGGATCCTGTAGCCAGAGATGAGTCTGAGGATCCGATGGTACCGACCTCATCGGAGGTGGAATAAGTGTTCGGCTCCAAGGACAATAAGTGTGCGGCCTCCATGGCGGGGTCCATCCACCCGTCCTCGGATGGCACAGTCTGCTCCGGATTGTTTCTCGGGGCAGCCGCAGGCGCGATCCGCTGAATACTGTCCAATGGCAGATCTAAGTCATGCTCGTCGGGACTGTCCGGCGCACCTGACATGGGCTCGAATCCGTCGAAGATCAAGTCTCCGCGGATGTCGGCAGTGTAGTTTAGGTTTCCAAACCTGACCTGGTGGCCAGGGGCGTAGCTGTCGATCTGCTCTAGATGGCCAAGCGAATTGGCCCGCAGTGCGAAGCCGCCGAATGCGAAGATCTGTCCGGGAGGGAAAACCTCCCCTTGGACTGCGTCGTTGAAGATGATTGAAGTAGCCATCAAGCCTTACCGTGATGATACATTGGAACTCTCAATGAAAGCACCAATATCGGTGTCAAAACCGGTGGATCTCGGGTAGGGGGTCCCGAACTATGCATCTAAGGCTAATGGTAATAGGAGGCTGGGGACACGATGTTTACCCAGGTTCGGGCCCTCTCGATGGAGGTAATACCCTACTTCTTGCTTGATTGATCTTGATGATATGAGTATTACAAGAGTTGATCTACCACGAGATCGTAGAGGCTAAACCCTAGAATCTAGCCTATGATTATGATTGTTCTTATCCTATGGACTAAACCCTCCGGTTTATATAGACACCGGAGGGGGCTAGGGTTACACAGAGTCGGTTACACAGAAGGAGATCTACATATCAGAATTGCCAAGCTTGCCTTCCGCGCAAAGGAGAGTCCCATCCGGACACGGGACGAAGTCTTCAATCTTGTATCTTCATAGTCCAATAGTCCGGCCAAAGTATATAGTTCGACTGTCCGGATACCCCCTAATCCAGGACTTCCTCAACGGCTATTACACATATTACATCCACTGGGCATCAAAGTTCGCCACCAGTGCAAATATAGGGAACAAAGTAGCATATCATATACACTGGTTGTCAAAGTTGGCGACCAACACAAATAAACACCGCAGCAAAATAAGTCCAGAACTGAAACCACTTCAGAAGATCTCAAGAAAAAATATCCTGGGTACCCATAATGCTGGCAAGATGCTTAGCAAGCTTATTAACTTTCTTTTGTTTGGCGCTTAAATCCTCCAGCGCTTGATGTTGCACCAGAAAGTATGCATCTGAATTCTGCAGGGACTTCCTCAGTCCTTCAGCTTCCTGTCGCAGCACATCACTCAAGAAGACAAACTGATTCAGGCAACAAGTTCGAAGAGCTTGTGCCAGCAGTAGTGGCCAGTAACTCGAACACTACATCAAGACAGGACTTTTGGGTTCTCTCACTGTCGTCAAGATAGTTTTTATTAGCTTTCTTGGAGACCAACAGGGATGTCTCACTGTCTTGAACCTTATCTGCATTACTTCCTTTACCATTGCATAACGGGGTACCATTCTCCAATATTTTGTCCGCATTCTAAAAGAGAAACAAGCAGACACATCACATGTTTACCATGTTGTATATGAAACTCATTTTGGTAAATGAGTTCAGTAGTAAAGTGGACAGGATAACAACATGAAACTAACATATATCTATGTACCATGGTCACTTTATGGTTATATCATTCTAGTTTTTGTTGCCAAATCAAGATAGAGACACAGTTCAAATAATATTTGTTCAGGACAAAGTAGAATAGACAGAATATAAGTGTGGGAAACTATAGAGCAATAACAACACTTGTAATGTGCATGACATGAGAACATAACTGTTTATTCAATTGAAACTAAAATCAACTTTGAGCAATTTACAACAACAAACCAGTTAAAGAAACAGGTTTAAAACATACCTGTTGCACCATTGGAGTTTCAATTCCATCCTTCAAATTTGAAAATAGTTGGTATGAGTAAATACAGTGATGCAAAGGAGTATGAACCATAGCTACAGAACCTGACCTAAGAACAAATCTTCTTCTCCTTTAAGCGTTGAGTTGGGATTCAGAGTGGTGGTCCTCGTGCTTTAGGCACTGTAGTTCCCTTACTAACTGCTCGTGCTTGGGTGCTCTATGGTGGAGACTGTGTTGTGTCAACTGGAACTGGGTTACTGTCTATCGGGGTTGGGGTTAGAAGGGGTGTAGTTGGTTCTCTGTCCAACTGGGTAGGGGTACAATCTGCGAGAGTCTGGGTTATGTGTGGCGGGGCTGGTTCTTGGGAAAGTACAATCGTGGTTCTATTTGCATCAACTAGTAGCACTATCTTTTCTGAAGACCATGTTGTTACTCCCTTAGATATTACCATGACCCTCTCCAATTCAAATGGCTGGTAAACAAGAAAAGTAATTGAAAGTACAGACATTGTATGATAGACAGTGATAACCGCAAGTATACGGGATAGTTGTAGCCTCTTTCGATAAGTAAGAGTGTCGAACCCAACGAGGAGCTAAAGGTAGAACAAATACTCTCTCAAGTCCTATCGGCCACTGATACGACTCTACGCACACTTGACGTTCGCTTTACCTAGAACAAGTATGAAACTAGAAGTACTTTGTAGGTGTTGGTGGATAGGTTTAGAAGGTAATAAAGAACGCGTAAACAAAAACTAGGGGCTGTTTAGATAAAGATGCAATAAAGTAAATAAAGCGAGTGCGGAAAAGTGGTGGTAGGAGTTGTGGAATTGTCCCTAAGCAATTGACTACATTACTAGACCGATAGCAAGTTTTTATGTGGGAGAGGCCACTGCTAGCATGTCATCCCTAACTTGGAATTCTATGCACTTATGATTGGAACTATTAGCAGGTAGTTCGCAACTACTAACGTTCATTAAGGTAAAACCCAACCATAGCATTAAGATATATTGGTCCCCCTTCAATCCCGTATGCATCAATTTCTATGCTAGGTTGAAGCTTCTGTCACTCTAGCCCTCCAATACATAGTCCTATCAACATACAACTAACCCTATGGTGTGATCCACACGGGCGCTCATATGATGGGCACCATAGGACAGCAACATAACCACAAGCAAATTAAATCAATCATAGCAATTCATCAACCACCAATAGGACAATGAAAATCTACTCAGACATCATAGGATGGCAACACATCATTGGAAAATAATATCAAGCATAAAGCACCATGTTCAAGTAGAGGGTACATCGGGTTGCAGGAGAGCGGACTGCTGAATATAGAAGGGGGAAGGTGATGGAGATGTTGGTGAAGATGGCGGTGGTGTTGGTGAAGATCGCAGTGATGACGATGGCCTCCGACAGCGCTCCGGCGCCACTGGAAGCAAGGGGGAGAGGGCCCCCCTTCTTCTTCTTCTTCCTTGACCTTCTCCCTAGATGGGAGAAGGGTTTCCCCTCTGGTCCTTGGCTCCCATGGCGTGGGAGGGGCAAGAGCCCCTCCGAGATTGGATCTATCTCTCTGTTTCTGCGTTCTCTGATTCTACCCCTTCACCGTTTCCTTTATATCTGGAGATCCGTAACTCCGATTGGGGTGAATCTTTTGCCCAGATTTTTCTCGTAAAATTAGCTTTCTTGTGGTAAAAGAAGAGCATCAACCGCCTTACGGGTGGTCCACGAGAGTCCAGGGCACGCCCAGGGGGAGGGGGCGCCCCCCTGTCTCGTGGCCACCCTGGACACCGTTTCGCGTTGATTCTTCCTCCGGAAAATCCCAAATATTCCAAAATAATTCTCCGTCCATTTTCATCCCGTTTGGATTCCGTTTGATATTGGGTTTCTGGGAAACATAAAACATGCAACAAGCAGGAACTAGCACTGGGCACTGGATCAATATGTTAGTCCCAAAAAATAATATAAAAATTTGCCAAAAGTATATGAAAGTTGTATAATATTGGCATGGAACAATAAAAAATTATAGATACGGCGGAGACGTATCAGCATCCCCAAGCTTAATTCCTGCTCGTCCTCGAGTAGGTAAATGATAAAAAGATAATTTTTGATGTGGAATGCTACCTAGCATAATCTTGATCATGTGTCTAATCATGGCATGAATATTAAGATACGAGTGATTCAAAGCAATAGTCTATCATTTGACATAAAAACAATAATACTTCAAGCATACCAACCAAGCAATTATGTCTTATCGAAATAACATAGCCAAAGAAAGCTCATCCCTACAAAATCATATAGTCTGGCTATGCTCCATCTTCATCACATAAAGCATTCAAATCATGCACAACCCCGATGACGAGTCGAGCAATTGGTTCATACTTTTTAACGTGCTTCAGCTTTTTCAACTCTTACGCAATACATGAGCGCAAGCCATGGACATAGCACTATGGTGGTATAGAATATGATGGTGGAGGTTTATGTGGAGAAGACAAAAGGGAGAAAGTCTCACATCGACGCGGCTAATCAATGGGCTATGGAGATGCCCATCAATTGATGTCAATGCGAGGAGTAGGGATTGCCATGCAACGGATGCACTAAGAGCTATAAGTGTATGAAAGCTCAAACTAGAAACTAAGTGGGTGTGCATCCAACTTGCTTGCTCATGAAGACCTCGGGCGTTTGAGGAAGCCCATCATCGGAATATACAAGCCAAGTTCTATAATGAAAATTCCCACTAGTATATGAAAGTGATAACTCAGGAGACTCTCTATATGAAGAACATGGTGCTACTCTGAAGCACAAGTGTGGTAAAAGGATAGTAACATTGCCCCTTCTCTCTTTTTCTCTCATTTTTTTCTTTTTTGTTCTTTTTGGTGGGCTTCTTTGGCCTCCTTTTTTATTTGGGATTCTTTGGCCGCTTTTATTTTTCACAAAGTCCAGAGTCTCATCCCGACTTGTGGGGGAATCATAGTCTCCATCATCCTTTCCTCACTGAGGCGGTGCTCTAATAATGATGATCATCACACTTTTATTTACTTACAACTCAATATTACAACTCGATATCTCGAACAAAGATATGACTCTATATGAATGCTTCTGGCAGTGTACCGGGATGTGCAATGATCTAGCGTAGCAATGACATCAAAAAACGGAAAATCCATGAAAACATCATGCTAGCTATCTTACGATCATGCAAAGCAATATGACAATAAATGCTCAAGTCATGTACATGATGATGATGGAAGTTGCATGGCAATATATCTCGGAATGGCTATGGAAATGCCATAATAGGTAGGTATGGTGGCTGTTTTGAGGAAGATATAACGAGGCTTATGTGTGATAGAGCGTATCATATCATGGGGTTTGGATGCACCGGCGAAGTTTGCACCAACTCTCGAGGTGAGAAAGGGCAATGCACGGTACCGAAGAGGCTAGCAATGATGGAAAGGTAAAAGTGCGTATAATCCATGGACTCACATTAGTCATAAAGAACTCATATACTTATTGCAAAAGCCTACTTAACCCTCGAAGCAAAGTACTACTACGCATACCCCTAGAGTAATATATTGGTAGGAAAAGACCATCGCTCATCCCCGACTGCCACTCATAAGGAAATCAATCAAATAGCACCTCATACTCCAACTTCATTACATAGCGGTTCACCATACGTGCATGCTACGGGACTTGCAAACCTCAACACAAGTATTTCTCAATTTCACAATTACTCAACTAGCACGACTCTAATATCACCACCTTTATATCGCAAAACTATTGCAAGGAATCAAACATATCATATTGAGTGATCTACAAGTTTATGTAGGATTTTATGACTAACCATGTGAATGACCAATTCCTGTCATCTCTCTAAATAGATATAAGTGAAGCAAGAGAGTTTAATTCTTTCTACAAAAGATATGCCCATGCTCTAACAAATATAAGTGAAGCAAAAGAGCATTCTACAAATGGCGGTTTTATATATGAAGAGAAACAGGCAATCCAGACTTCAAATGATATAAGTGAAGCACATGAAGCACTCTATAAAGCCATACTCAAAAGATTTAAGTGAAGTGCAATGAGGATTCTATAAATCAACCAAGGACTATCTCATACCAGCATGGTGCATAAAATAAAAGTGAAAACAATATGCAAAATACGCTCCAAGACTTGCACATAATGCACGAACGAAACGAATCCGAAAACATACCGATACTTGTTGAAGAAAGAGGGGATGCCTTCCGAGGCATCCCCAAGCTTAGACGCTTGAGTCTCCTTGCATATTTACTTGGGGTGCCTTGGGCATCCCCAAGCTTGAGCTCTTGCCTCTCTTCCTTTTCCTCATATCAAGACCTCCTCGATTAGACACTTCATCCACACAAAACTTCAACAGAAAACTCGGTAAGATCCGTTAGTATAATAAAGCAAATCACCACTCTAAGTACTGTTGCAAACCAATTCATATTTTGTTTTTGCATTGTGTTTACTGTAATATAGCTTTTCCATGGCTTAATCCACTGATATAAATTGATAGATTCGTCAAAATAAGCAAACTATGCATGAAAAACAGAATCTGTCAAAAACAGAACAGTCTGTAGCAATCTGAACATTTACGGTACTTCTGGTACCCCAAAAATTCTACCAAAATTAGGAAAACAAAAAAAGTTGTATAGCAAGACAGTGAAAAAATAATCAGAACCGTCTGACTTTCCAGTTAAAAATGTAAAATCATGCACTACAGCCAAAGTTTCTGTCCTGCACCGTACAAACCAACAAGCATTGTAAACATCCTAAAGGCAAACCTTGGCACATTATTTTTATAATACAATGGAATTATACAAGGGGATAATTATTTTTGATGAAAAGTTTCTATAATCAAGATTCACAAAGTTTCTGTGAGCATGAACAAAGTTCAAGGCTAGCTCCCACTTCAACAATGCTTATCTTTCTCACTTTCACTTTCCTTTTTCAAAAGTTTTTAGGTTCCCCTCTTTATTTATTTTTGTTTTTACACTATATAAAAGCACTCAACAGAAATAAATGATCTCTAAAACTTCCGGGTTGTCTCCCTGGTAGCGCTTTCTTTAAAGCCATTAAGCTAGGCATATAGTGCTCAAGTAATCAATCCACCCGGATCCCAAGGTATATCAAAGCCAATTTTAATTAACAATGATTTGTAATTTAGTAGTCAGCACAAAGTAACATATATCATGCAACAACGAAGTCTAACTCTCTTCATATGCATCGGCATGTCATAAGAGAACAATTCATGCACACATAGTAAAGGCCAATGCATAGTATAAGCAGTTTCTTGCAATTTCATAGTATGTGAAACATAGAGAGGTGGAGAAATAGTTCCTCTCTCATAATAATTGCAAGTAGGAGCAGCAAGCACATGCATATTACATTCATCAAAATCATCATGTGCAATGGTAAAAGGCAACCCATCAATATAATCCTTAATAAGCACAAACTTCTCCGATAAAGTGTAGTATGGAGAATCCAAAAAGATAATAGGACTATCATGCGTGGGTGCAATAGCAACAATTTCATGTTTAACATAAGGAACTATAGCAAATTCATCTCCATAAGCATAATTCATATTGGCATCTTGGCCACAAGCATAGCAAGCATCATCAAAAAGGGATATTTCAAACAAATTCAAGGGATCATAGCAATCATCATAGCAATCATCCTTCGGTAAGCACGAAGGGGAATTAAATAATGTATGAGTTGGAGGGTTACTCTCATTAGAAGGTGGGCACGGGTAGCTAATCCGCTCTTCCTCCTTTTGTTCTTCGCTCTCCTCATCATCTTTTTCATCCAATGAGCTCACAGTTTCATCAATTTCTTCTTCCATAGCTTCCTGCAAAATATTAGTCTCTTCTTGGACAGCGGAGACTTTCTCCATAAATGCATTAATATAGTAATTGTATTCATAATTTTCATAGCAATATCTAAGTATAGCAAGATTTTCAGGCCTATAAACACCATCATCATCAAAAGCTTCATACTTTTCAAACAAAGATTCAATTTCATAAGCAGCCCTAAAAGCAACAAATTCTTCTATTTGTTCCACATCATAGTAATCATATATACCATTAGCATAAGAAGCTAAGGTTTCATTATCATTAAATTTGCATGAAAAGGGAAGGTGTGGAGCCTTCATCCTAGAGCAACAAGTAATACCTTATCTCAAGCATAGATCCCGGGCATACCAACGCAACATAATAAATTGATCCCATAATAGTTTCCCTTTTTGTGTCGAGCGATAATCCCTAAAGTATTCACGTTGATCCAACGTGTCTCCCATTATAAAGTTGAATGGGGTTTTCTCAAGATTATCAAAGTAGTACATAATATCATTCACATAATGAGAATCGAGGGTTTAGGAGTTACCCCATCTCTATGAGTAGCAAGTACACCTAATTTTTTGGTATTTCGTGTTCCATATCCATAACTAAAGATAAAGAACAACTTAGAACAACAAATAAAAATTACTTAGTGATAAAGCAAACAAGCACACACGAGAATATTCACCCCACGCTATGACTCCCCGGCAACGGCGCCAAAAAAAGGTCTTGATAACCCGCAAGTATACGGGATAGTTGTAGCCTCTTTCGACAAGTAAGAGTGTCGAACCCAACGAGGAGATAAAGGTAGAACAAATACTCTCTCAAGTCATATCGGCCACTGATACGACTCTAGGCACGCTTGACGTTCGCTTTACCTAGAACAAGTATGAAACTAGAATTACTTTGTAGGTGTTGTTGGATAGGTTTGCAAGATAATAAAGAACGCATAAACAAAAACTAGGGGCTGTTTAGATAAAGATGCAATAAAGTAAATAAAGCAAGTGTGTAAAAGTGGTGGTAGGAGTTGTGGAATTGTCCCTAAGCAATTGACTACGTTACTAGACCTATAGCAAGTTTTTATGTGGGAGAGGCCACTGCTAGCATGTCATCCCTGACTTGGAATTCTATGCACTTATGATTGGAACTATTAGCAAGCAGTCCGCAACTACTAAAGTTCATTAAGGTAAAATCCAACCATAGCATTAAGATATATTGGTCCCCCTTCAATCCCGTATGCATCAATTTCTATGCTAGGTTGAAGCTTCTGTCACTCTAGCCCTCCAATACATAGTCCTATCAACATACAACTAACCCTATGGTGTGATCCACGCGCGCGCTCATATGATGGGAACCATAGGATAGCAACACAACCACAAGCAAATTAAATCAATCATAGCAATTCATCAACCACCAATAGGACAACGAAAATCTACTCAGACATCATAGGATGGCAACACATCATTGGAAAATAATATGAAGCATAAATCACCATGTTCAAGTAGAGGGTATAGCGGGTTGCGGGAGAGTGGACCGCTGAATATAGAAGGGGGAAGGTGATGGAGATGTTGGTGAAGATGGCGGTGGTGTTGGTGAAGATCGCAGTGATGATGATGGCCTCCGGCAGCGCTCCGGCGCCACCGGAAGCAAGGGGGAGAGGGGCCCCCTTCTTATTATTCTTCCTTGACCTTCTCCCTAGATGGGAGAAGGGTTTCCCCTCTGGTCCTTGGCTCCCATGGCGTGGGAGGGGCGAGAGCCCCTCAGAGATTGGATCTATCTCTCTGTTTCTGTGTTCTCTGATTCTACCCCTTCATTGTTTCCTTTATATCTGAAGATCCGTAACTCCGATTGGGGTGAATCTTTCGCCCAGATTTTTCTCGTAAAATTAGCTTTCTTGTGGAAAAAGAAGGGCGTCAACCGCCTTACGGGTGGCCCACGAGAGTCCAGGGCGCGCCCAGGGGGGAGGGCGCGCCCCCCTGTCTAGTGGCCACCCTGGACACCGTTTCGCGTTGATTCTTCCTCCGGAAAATCCCAAATATTCCAAAATAATTCTCCGTCCGTTTTTATCCCGTTTGGATTCCGTTTGATATTGGGTTTCTGTGAAACATAAAACATGCAACAAATAGGAACTGACACTGGGCACTGGATCAATATGTTAGTCCCAAAAAATAATATAAAAAGTTGCCAAAAGTATATGAAAGTTAGATTATATTGGCATGGAACAATCAAAAATTATAGATACGACGGAGACGTATCAGACAGGTGCAATGGATAGTGGGGAATAAAAGAGGGCATGAAATAATTCACATTTATATTGTCTAACCAAACAGGATAGCATGACACAATTTCACATATATGATGGCTAACTAAACAAGATAGCATGACACAATTTCACATTATGATAGCTAACTAAAAAATATGGAAAGACATAGTTCAAAATATGATGACTATGTAAACAGGATGACATGATATAACTATATAATGTGTTTACTAAATAGATTGGCATGCCATAATTCACATACATGCCGCCTATGGAAACATGATAGCATGATATAATTCACGAATAGAATGACATAATTCAAAATATGATGACTGTAAACACTAAACATTATGAGATGATATAACTATATGATGTCTTTATTGAATGGGTTGCCATGCCATAATTTAGATAGATGTTGTGTATGTAAACATGATGGCATGATATAATTCAAATCTATGATTTATATAGTAAGCAAGTAAGCAGATGGCAATCCATATATGATGTAAAAACTAAGCAATGCAAGACAACATGCATGCCATGGGTAATATAACCCTGCCAAGTTTGAGCATAGACCTCAGGGGGGAAATTGGACTGGTCATCAGCTTCTGAATCCTCCTCTGAGGAGCTCTCTGTAACCAGCAAGATGTCTGCTTCAGCAAGTAGCATTGTCTGCTCTCAATACCTTGTTTTCACTCCAAATACTTCCATCACTGCTTCAAATGGCTGATGCACAGGAAGAGTAGCTGAATATACAAACGTTGTCGACAAATGGAACACGTAATACAAAAAAATGATAGGATGATATAATTCACATACATGATGATTGGCTAAACAGCATGGCATTGCATAATTCACATATATAATGCCTTTATAACAAGATAGCATTGCATAATTCACATATATAATGTCTTGCAACAAGATGGCAATGCATAATTCACATATATGGTAATTAGACACTAAACATGTGGCATTCACACAAAGCATGTCTAAACTAATCAAATTACATAGCAATGCAAGACACCATACGCACGATATGAGCAACATAAGCCTGCCAAGTTTAGAGCATACACCTCGGGGGGATAGGACTGGTCATCTGTATTTGAATCCTCCTCTGAGGAGCTATCCGTAACCAGCGAGATATGCGCTTCGTCAAATAGCATAGTCTGCTCTAAAGACCTTGTTTTCACTCCAGAATTTTCCATCACCGTGTCAAATGGCTGATGCACACAAAGAGTAGTTGAATGTACTAACATTGTTGACAAATGTAATACGTAACAAAAAAAGGATGGACTGATATAATTCACATATAAGATGACTGACTAAGCAGGATGGCATTGCAAAATTCACACATATGATGCCTGGATAAACAAGATGGCATTTCATAATTCACATAAACGATGAATAAACTAAACAGATGGCATTCACATAAAGGATGTCTAAACTAAGCATATGGCATATTTGATGTATAAAGTAAGAACCATATGCATGATATAACCAACATCAGCATGCCAAGTTAGAGCGAAGACCCCAGGGGGTAAATAGGAGTGTTCTTCTCCTTCTGAATCCCCCTCAGAACAGATATCTTCCTCTCGATTACAATCCGAAATGGATGGAGGGGGGGGGGTTGCCTTTGCGCCTACCATGGAGCGACGTTTGCATGAAATTTTATTGCCACACAAGGCTCGTCTCTTTTGCTCTACATGTTCAGTTCCATTGTTTACAATAACTGACATGCATAGGAATAAAACATAGTGAGATTATGTAAGGAGTGCATGCAGAAATCTAGAGTGATGGTAGCAATATGTGGATAGACCCAAAATCAATGATAGTAGGCAGATAATGGTTTCAGTTAAAATATACAGATAATGGCTTCTTTACTATTTGTTTCCCACCCAACATCAAACTCATAGTAGACACCAGAGATTAACCAGATAGTAGATAGATACTATTGATTGCAGCCCCGATATGTACCCCACAACCATTTAAAAACTCACGTTTGACCATTAGTTTGGAGCTGACTCAGATTCTAATCGGTGAACATGACAATAAAGTAGCATGTAATATTAAGCGATGCATAACGTAAGTAGACACGAAAGAGTGCGACCTCTCTTGCGGACCCGTGTAGTCCTCGAGGTCATCTACTCGGTTGATGATGGTAATGCATTTTTCATGGCTGACGGTGGCGGGGAAGAAGATCTGAGGCGGCGAAAGATAGTATGGAGGCCGGATCCCTGTTGTGCTAGACCTTTTTGTCGTTGGAGCAGCTGACCTGGGGTCGACGATGGTGCAGTAGGAGCGGGATACACCATGCAAGGTTTTCTTTGACAACTATCTGTAAGAGAATTAATTATGTAAGGGCTCATTTGAATTGGAGGATTCTAACAATGCAGGGATAGGAAATACACAATAATAGGATAGGAATGCACGTGCAAAACAGAGAATTTAAAAACACATGATTTCTGCCAATCTGGTGTTTGGTTCACAAGAATTGGAAGATCACAGGATGCAAAGAAGCCTGGTGAGATTAAGTCAAACCATAAGAAAATGTATGGTTATGATTCTATTATGCTACTATCTCTTAGTCTTATGCTTCATGAATAGGAATTTGAAAAGGAGGACAAGTGGATATTAAAATTCCTACAGTTTTTATTTCAAGGAGACACTAAAGGAACAAATCCTACAGTTTTCCTTTGCTCCATTCCTTTGAACCAAATGCATGAATAGTAGTACCATAGGAAACTTTCCAATTCCTATGTTTTTCCTTCACTTTTCCTTTCAAGCACTGGAGATTCTAGTAGGCAGGCTTGAGCAAGGAAAAGCCTACACTCAAAAAATGTTTTTGTGCTAATTCTACTACTTTGGACCCAGGCCACTGCCCTACTAGCTCAACTCCGAGGCCCATCGACAAATGCACAGCTCAAACGCGCAGAGATAAATAATGATGGTATTCAAGAGAGTCCATCACGGATAGCTAAGTTGTCTGGTACCTCACTGCTTGTCATATAGTACGAGAAACTAATCGTATTTCACGTTACTGCGTGTGCTCAGTGGACAATATATATAACATGTAGTGTAAAAGAGAGATGCAACAAGTGTACAACCTCTTTGGCGAAGCCATGTCGATCTCAGCATGATTGGGTTGGTCGGTGAGGATGATCCGGCTGACTTGGCTGTCGGAGGAGTGGAAGATCTTAGGCATTTTGAGATGGAGCCCAGGGTACTGCTCCACTGTGATGGAGGGTTTCGTCGTTGGAGCAGCTCCGGTGAGTTGTACAACACCAAGGCTGAAGCAGGACAGGAGAGACAATGTTAACCTGAGTGGAATTCTAATAGCATATCCAATAGATGACGTGAAATACATAACCACAAAGTGCTAGATGTAAAATACATCAGCCGTTGATCTCTGAACTTAACTGTTGAAACTGAACTTAACTGTCGAAACTGAATTTTGCTGTCAAAACTGAACGCACTAGAGGTGAGGCTACATGTCAGTCGACTGATATTTTTCATCTCTGGTCAGTCGATTTTCCAGCCGTTAGATACGAAATCAAGGGCTTGCAGTTCATCTTCAACCTCCACCCTCCTGAGCCACCAGCCACCACCAGCCAAACAGCCGCCCCCAATGCCCGCGGCCGGCGGTGTGCCGCCCCGCCC
>NC_057804.1:34626644-34800724 GCF_018294505.1 Triticum aestivum | reverse complement strand
CCCAAAAGTCGATTCAGTCAACTGAAGTGTAGCTAAATCGGAGCAGCATCGCAAGCAAGAGCAAGAGCGAGAGCAGCATCGCGATCAAGAGCAAGAGCAATAGCAAGAGCAGACCAGGCAGGGGACCGAGAGCAAGAGCAGAGTAGCAGCACGAGCGAGATCTAAAGCGGCAGCAACTCCTACTAATGTGGACGTCGCCACCGAGGTAGCGACACCATGGAGGAAGTGGCCGGCGACGCCGCCGTGGATGGAGCCATGCCGTGTCGGCTCGGGACTGAGCGCCGATAGCACCATGAGATTGAATCAAGAATAAAATGCGGTGATAAGTGTACAACCTCTTTGGTGGCGCTGATTAGGCCGCAGCTTCATCCGAGGAAACGGTGATGATGATGCTCTTTCGGTGGTGTAGGTGAAGACGGTGGTGTGGGAATGGAGGTGGCGCAAAAGACGAGGGGGACGTCGGGGCAGCTCCTTGGAGGTGGACGACGAGGTGGCTGAACCAGCGGGACAACGAGATCAACGACGGATCCTCATCCATTATGGTGGATGAGGGACGTCAAGGTGTTACTATAGACAACGTCGCCGGGGAAGAGGCTCCGGCTGGGTGGCGGACGGAGGAGGGTGTGGGGCTTCGCGGGTTTTCGCGGCCTCGGTGTACGAATGGGTGGGCGGATGGGATGGGAGTGGGGAACCATGGCTTAGGGACGTGCTTGTCCGAAATGTGGGGTAAGTTACGAAAGTACCCCCACCAATTTGAGGCGGTTCTTTTGGTTCAGGGGTATCACGGGCATTTCGCATGTCGGGATTTCAAAAGAGGTGGGAGTTTTCACACACGTTGTAATTTTGGAATAGCAAGGCACGGGTTGAGATGGAGGGAGTTGTCGAAGCACAACGAGACAAAGATATATCTTAAATATTTCGGGCTAACAAGGTGCGGGTTTAAATTTCTGGACAGGCCTAACGTGTCCTGTACCAAATCAATTCGCACTTCCAAATCAATTCGCGGCAAATCAATGTTCGATGAAAAAACAAAAAAAATCAATTCGCGGCACACAAGAGAGTCTAGTCCCGTGTACTATACCAAATCAATTCGTACTACACATGTCATTCAAAACTTTGAATTCATGTTATGTTCAATTAAAATATTTTGCGACGTGTATAATGCATGTAACCTACTACTCAAATGAACGTTTTAGTGCATTCCAAACGTATATACTACCGCTTCAATATGAACTAAATTTGAATTCATTTCTCTATTTGAATAAGATCTACAATAATGATTGTTGTGAAGTCAAACCATTTGAATTCGTTTCTCTATTTTAATAAGATCTACAATCACCATTATTGTCAAGTTAAACCATCGGTTGTGTATTATCGTCACATCACACCACATGATTACTCTCGAGTTAGATATGAACTATGTGTACTATATGAACTCGAACTCGATTTTTTGAATCCACTTTATGTTGATTTCATATCATAGTATATTTCAAGCTCTAGCTAGATCTTCATAATCTAAACCATGTCTCATATGTATAATGTGTTTATCAAATAATGTATGGTGCCCCGCCCCCTATGCCTACAAGTATTTAGATGTGAGTTGCAAACACCACACATTACCACAAATTCAAATTAAATGTGAGACTGTTCGATATATAGTATTGTTTAGATTGTTCGATATTTAGTTGTAAGCTGCAAATGCCACACATTATCACAAATTCAAATAAAATGTGAGATTGTTCGATGGATAGTATGGTTTAGATTGTTCGACATTTTGTTGTGAGTTGCAAATGCCATGCATTATCACATTATGGTGCAAAACCACAGCATGCGTATCACCGCTACATTCATGCATGCATATGTTTGTAACACTATGATCTCCTATTTAAATATATGAATCCACTTTCATATCAAATTAGGATCTTTGTTAGTCTCTTTCACCCACACAATCCTCTAACTTTTGTAGCTAGCACTAACTTTCTCTTGTGCATGCACACGCCCTCCTCGCCCTCCCCCTCCCTCAGCATTCTATCCATCGCGCACATTCATTTTTTTTTCTTTAGGTCGTTCTCCCACAGTCTCCACAACTCTTTTCCGACACACACCGATCGATAAACCTCTCCAGCGATGTCTGCCTACAACATACACAAGCACCTTCCATCTCCTCCTTTCTGTGTCCATGCCTCGTGTCTCTCATACGGTCCCACACACGTGTAAACTCTCGCCCCTCTTTTCATCGATCTCACAACCGCACACTCCTCCCCCTATCTAGCTAGTAGCTGGGCCTCTCACACCACCTCCTAGCTCCATTCTCTATGTCTATCCGTCTCGCTGGGCCTTATTTGCCTCTAACAAATGGATGTACACCGACGGATCTCCCGCTATACATATAGCTAGCTAGGTCCTTATAACTCATTTTTCCCCATGAGTCGATCGATCTACCTCATTAGTTATGTCTCTCCCTTCCTCCGACAAACAACAATTGATCTACCGATCTAGTTAGGTTTGCTTACCAAACACATGGTTCCCCTTCATCATCCATGCATGCGTCCCGACAGATCTATCACGCACAGGCACACACAGAAACACATCCCCACTCTTATTTATAATATTGTAGTTCCACCCTCAGTTTGTCTAGTAGGCCTCTCCCACCATCTTCGAGAAGCAACTCCATCACCCATCCAGCACTCTACCCTTCTCCCTCCCTCCCTCTCTGCTCTCTCTCTCTCTCTCTGTGTGTGTGTGTGTGTGTGTGTGTGTGTGTCCCATCCTATTTCCCGTCCTTCAGTTATGTATGGATGTCGACCAATATCCTTGAAGACATAGTTGGGTCTCTCCTTATCAACACATATACGAGTCGTTCTACCTCTATAGTTAGGCCTCTGCCTCCCCCTCCCCCCACCCCCACCCCACACACATACACCGATACATTGAGCGCTCTAGTCATGTCTCCCTGCCACACACAAACTTGACATGTGCCCTCTGACGTTTTGGTAGGTCAGTCGCCCTATATCTTTGACTTGCACACACACACAATTTTGATGGCTCTCTTCATCGATCTCGCACCCACCCACTTGATCCTCTCTTTGACTCTATCGATATCTATGACCCCTCCCTCTCTTCTCGTGGATCGCCCAGCTCTCTATATATGATATGGATAGGCCTCCATTTCACACACATTGCATGCAAAATTTTGTTTGAGATATCATCGACACATATTCCCACAAATACATTCACAAAATCACACCCCCCCCAAACAAAAAACACTCACAAATGCACACGCCATCTATCTAGGTTTGTATCTCTCTCACACACACCCAAGTAGGTGGGGGCGTGCATGAAGAGAAGAGGTGCACACACGGCGCACGTACTCCCATATCTTTCCCAACCACACCCGCGCGAGTACACGGTGGAGCTCATTTCTGTATGAAAGGCAGCCCACATGGTAATTTGACACGTGTACTGGTTGTCCACTTGATGGAGGGAGGATCGTCAACCACGGGTGAACAAACAAATTGCGACTTGACGCGTTATGTTAAAAAAGAGGCAAACCATGTAGGGCCTACCTTAGAGGCAAGGCTCTATACACAGGAGTAATTTTGATGTGTCCCGTCAACTCGCAGAACAAGGATAAGCTTTCTTAGTACACCGTCTCCCCCGCCCACGGGCGCGGTGGCTCGCAGTATGAGGTGAAGCTTGCTTACTAGTACTGTATGCCTTACGCCCAGTCCCTCGCCCACACGCACGATGGCTCGCAGGACGAGGAGAAACTTTTACTACTCCCTCCGTTTACTCCTCGTCCCTACCTTGGTTAGAGAGATTATCATATTGTTTGGAATATATATGTCCTTTAGTAGATTTCAATACGAACTACTAGTACATACTCCAAACACTGATGTATATAGATGTATTTTAGAGTGTAGATTCACTCATTTTGCTTCGTATGTAGTCCATATTGAAACGGATGTAATAGTACACACTCTCCCTTGCCCACCTAGTGGACGTGCAGCAATTCATTCAGTCTCATATAGCCAGAACGATATATACTGCAGTACCATTATTGCTCAACTTCCTGAAGAGGCGAAGAGCCAATCGCAAGGTTAATATTTTGGAGATGCCAAGCGCAAGGTTTATAGGAGAACGAGTAGTAGGTGCCGCGTCATTTATAAATAAAGTTTTTTCTTCAGTGGCACGTACGCAATATAATAGGTTCATATGGAGAGAAAAGGAAACCGCTCCACTATATACATAGTCAGGACGAGCCTACACGGTTGCTTGTTGGGGTTGCTCTCTTCACACTCTCTCGCACAAAACGACTATGGCCACATCTCTAACATCCCGATTTGCCGGGGGAAGGGGTGGATGCTTAGTGTAGATGCGGTCGCCGTCGCCGATGATGAAAAACCACTGTCGACACGTCCCGATCAGGGGTCCCCGCCATTCTCTCTCACAAAGCCGGCGAGGTTGCCTTCGTCCCTTGCTCACTGCCACGACGTGGGCAGTTGCCGCTTCCCGCCGCCCTCCTCTAGGTTGAGATACGTCTCGACATCCCTCAGGTACAACTCCCTTTACAGCCGGCTTGCACCACTGCTCCAGCTGCCCACATCACTCCATGTGGATATTTCTCTACTTCTTTGCCCCACACATACCTCTAGTGGCTTCTATGTATTGTATTTGTGATGAGTTTATGTCTCATCAACTAGTCCCAGTAATATTATTCTAATTACGCTTCTTCAATTTCTTTGCCACAAGGATGCTCATCTCGATCCTGGTGAAACTGCACAAAATGATTCGATGGTCAAAGGATTGCAAACTTCATTTCTTGTGAAGCTCCAACGTTGCCAGCAAATTAAAGCCTAGTTAGGGTTTACGGTTCAAGGGCTAGGGACTGTATGGATCATTTTTTCTTTAGCTTTCTCTATTCCAAAATAAGTGTCAACTTTAGTACTTGTATAACTTTGTACTAAAGTTTGCATAAAGTTGAGACACTTACTTTGGAACGAAGGGAGTACATATTAGCTATGATCTATCAATCATTCAGATGCAACAGCATGCATGTTAGTCTCCTTTGTATTTGATGGAATGTTGCAACGGGCAACCTTGGACGCAAGATACATGAAACAGAAGCTGGAAGCTTCATAGCATTGTACAAATTTATCTCGCTGATAAATTACAGTATGTACTATACTAGTACTATGTAAAAAGTTAGGTGCCACACGGTGTCCAGAAAATACGGTGATAGTGTGAGGTGGGCCATGTAATCACTGAGCCTGCGTGTTTTCACTGCTCTTGCACTCCTCCGCTATAAGAATGGAGAAAATTGTAATCTAGTAGTACCTCCTTTCGCCGAAAGCGTGGGACATCCAACAATCCTACCACCTCAGTAATAATGACCAATGAGCCGTCAAATCACATAGACCCAGCAGTAAGTTGAACGGACGAAGCAACCATCACTCTTGAATCTGCTTCTCCCTTAAACGTAGGCGCCAGTGAGAGGTCGTGTCCGCTCTGCCCGGGCATGAATGCGGCACCGATTCTTTGGAGTGGCGCTGACCGTTTCGGGCGAGAAGCACGTGCGGGCGATGGAGGGCCTTTGGGTGGGCCAGACTGGTCTGGAGCGGGCGTGGCAACTGTCTGCCTGTCCTGACCGGACGCCTGGAAACGAGAGGATGCACCGACTCTCGCGGCTAAATCATACAATACACACCATCTCTCCGTAGGATTAGGTCGATGTGTCGCTCTCTATAACACACACATGTTGTTAAACACACACACACACACACACACACACACACTCACAAGCCCACACAGGTTCATAGAATAGGAAAATCGTGCGAGTGCATAGCCACAGGAAGTGAGATACAAATGGAGTACGTACAAGAAGAGAAGAGGTGACGAATATTCCATCAAACCTGGACTGAGGAGTAGTACTCCCCCCGTCTAGGTGTTAAATCATCTTACGGAAATCAGATATTCCCAAAATGTTTATGCATCGTCCATTAACTTCGCATCTCAATCCCCTCCTGGCCTCGTTGCTAGCGAGCGTTGTTACTTTGGGAGCATTTGGATCCTTAGCAAAAACAGCTTATAGCCTAGCCGGGCAAGGTTAGGCGTTTGAAACTGTTAAAATATGTTAGCTTTTGTTGGCCAGCTAGCTTGGGTGGGCTAGAAAAACCTTGCTAGCTTAGGAGAGCCAGATCGTCTCGCACGTAGTAGTAACATAGACTAGTAACATATGCATGTTACTAGTCCAAGTTACTCACCACTATGACCAGCCTAAGCAATGTAACCAAACGCTCCTTACTTTGCCTTGTTATCTCCCCCGGAAACCCAATGCATGGAGCACAACTACACGTTGATTAGTCAAGAAATCAAAGTCAGCTTGCATGCGACTTAATACGTGGCCCTGCATGGTAGTTAAACGGCATCTCTTAGTTGTTTGGATTAATTGTTGTGTTTAGAGACAGAAATCAGGGCTTTGATTGGAGGAAGGACCGGTCAAGTTTCTCCTTCTCCTCCAATCTGCTTGCACCTTGGTCCCGCTGCACCTTCTAACGTGACTTATTACAGCTAGACGGAGGGAGTAGTATGAGATACAGTGGCACACTGACTTAGGTTGAATACAAGTGCCCAAAATTGTGTGCATGTTATAATAAGGATTCACTTAAAATAGTATGTGAGCGAACAAAGGGATCAATTGGACAGTGTTCACGAGAAGTAGCGAGATGTGTGAGGTAAGATACACGCCTGGCGCTTTTAATTTTTCTTATTAATTTGTTTGTTTCACCCTCTGACTGGTGGGACCCAATGTGCTACGTGGAGAGAGGTAAGGTGACTAAGGCTGCATTATTTCTGTACTACCAACACTGCTTTAAATCCCAAAACACCTTAGACTAGTCACAATGGATAGTAACTTAGACTAGTAACATGCATATGTTACTAGTCCATGTTACTACCTCTATAGTGGGGAATAACATTGTGTGGTATCATGCAAAACTTCATTTATTAGATTGTAGACTCATTTTGTCTTGGTATGTGTGATGTTACAGTAACTAGATATGTTACCACATGCCTCTCTTTCCTCATTAATTACTCGCCACATCATCTATTTTGCATAAAGATGTGTGATGTTACCACCTATGTTACTCCCACCGTGGATAGTCTTACCACCAAAGCCACATGACACGATTATGATTTAAATCCGAATGACTCCCACGCAAAAAAAACATGGCATGCTTGTCACACGAATGCAGTAATGTATAAAAAGGTTATTTTCCTCTCATTGAACATAACGGGAGGGTTGTGTAGCTGGTTAGCCTGTTCTCTCATCAAACTTGAGGTCTCGGGTTCGATAACTACACTTGAGCATAATTTTGTTTTTGTTCAACTTCTTTCTTCCACCCAATGACAGGTAGGCCCCGCATGACAGAGAGAGAAAGTGATCTAGGGTGGTGCCAGGAGGATTCTTTGACTAGTCAAAATGGATGGATACGAAGCTATACGATCTCGTAGTGACCGTATAATCACCTCATCACGTACAAGTTGCAGCCTCAACACTTGTTTTCTAGGATTTGCACTCTTCACACTCTCTCTCTAGTATATATATACACACTGGAGCCTCAACGCTTGTAGTTGCTCTCTTCACACTCTCTCACCCTCTCCAGATCTAAACAAGACTTTATTGGCCTCTCTCTCCCCCTCACTGCTGGTCAAAGAGCCGGCAGGATCTGTCCGTCGAGAAGGGAAGGAGGCTTAACGCTGTCACCGTCGGTGAGGGAGGGAATCCACTACCGGCGTAGCTGTTCTCTTTCACCGAGCGGCAGCGCGGGAGGGCCTCTGACCCCTTCTTCTTCGCCATCGTACATAGTGTGGGCCAAACGGCCTCCGGTCGCCCACCGAACCACACCCCAAGAACCTTAAGGTATAATTTACTTATTCCACATGCATTGCTCTAGTTGCATGTGGGCTTTTTCCGCTTCTGCACTCGAATCTAGGTGTTGGATCAAACAGGAAAGTAGTGGGGAAAGTTGTATAGCATGAATCTAGGATGTGGTTCAAAGAGGAAAGGAATGGGGGAAAGTAGTGGGGAAAGTTGTATAGCATGAATCTAGGACGTGGTTCAAAAAGGAAAGGAAGGGGGAAATTAGTGGGGAAAGTTGTATAGCATGAACCTAAGACGTGGTTCAAAGAGGAGAGGAACGGGGGAAAGTAGTGGGGAAAGTTGTATAGCATGAATCTAGGATGTGGTTCAAGGAGGAAAGTAAGGGGGAAAGTACTAGTACAGATTGGCTATCTAGCAACTACGTTGGTCGAAAAGGGAAAACAATGACAAACGCAGTATGCACATCTGTAACAAGCTGATCTTTTGTTTTGGGGGACAAGGTTGTAGAGTTTGAGCAGGACTGGATTTACTGCGCTCACATAGGGAAAGGTGTCTAAAGATAACAAAATTGGGACCAACATAAATATGCTCCTTGGTTGTTTGTTCTTTGTTGCAATAGACTGTGCATCACCCCTTCATACATTAGTAGATGCACATGGTGCTAGTGCGTCCACTGTCCCGTGCAACTCTTTAGCTGTTGTTAATCTAAGGCCATGTTTGGTTAAAAAATCCCTAGTCCCTACCTGCTTGGTTCCAGGGACTAAACATGGACTAGAGGTTATTAAGTGACATTGAAAATGCTAGTTATCGACTAGAGGGGGGGGGGTGAATAGGCGATTTTTATCAAAGTCTTCAAAACATGGAAGTTTCGAAGACAAACAATAAGAATGACCTAATTGATATGCAGCGAAAGATAAACTACAACAAGCAAGCCATAGTCAGGTATGCAATAGTGTTAACGTACGAAGACTAATAGCAGCTAGGTAGTAGGATCAGGATGGAAGATAGTATGAAGCCAATCAACAATAATAGTCAAGCAATGAAGTTAATCAGATAAGACAGATAAGCAATGACTTCACGAAGACAAACTCAAAGTAAAGGAGGGAAGAGATAGAACCAGTCACTTGTTGAAGACACAGGATTTGTTGGACCAGTTCCAGTTGCTGTGACAACTGTACGTCTGGTTAGGGAGGCTGAGATTCAACTCAGAAGACCGTGTCTTCACCTTATTCCCCTTGAGCTAAGGACACTTAGTCCTCGCCCAATCACTCTGGTAAGTCTTCAAGGTAGACTTCCAAACCTTCACAAACTTTGTTCACCCAGCAATCCACAATGACTCTTGGATGCTCAGAACGCGACGCCTAACCGGCTGGAGGATACACAGTCCTCAAGTGTAATAAGTCTTCAGGTCACATAGACAAAAAGACTTCAATGATGCCTAACACTCTTTGGCTCTGGGTGTTTGGGCTTTGTCCTCTCAAGGATTTCTCTCTCAAAGGCTTCGAGGTGGGTTGCTCTCAAAACGATAAAAGCCATAAACTAACTCTGAGCAGCCACCAATTTATGGTGTAGGGGGTGGGCTATTTATAGCCACAAGGCAACCCTACCTGATTTGTCCGAAATGACCCTAGGTCACTAAGGAACTGACACGTGTTCCAACGGTCAGATTTCAAACACACGCGGCAACTTTACTTGGGCTACAAGCAAAGCTGACTCATCCACCTCTGGATAAGATTTGCTCTCATTGTCTTCGCTCAAAGACATAGGATTTGGGTTGAGCATCACTTCAGTCACTCTGACTTAGTTCACTTGGACCCCACTTAACAGTATGGTGGTTCCTATGACTCAACAAAGAAGAAAAGGAAACAACGAAACCACACAGTCTTCGCGCTCCATAGTCTTCACGCAATGTCTTCTCATGTCATAGTCTTCAATATGAATATCTTCTCATACCAACATTGTCTTCAATGTCTTCATACATTTTTAGGGGTCATCTCCAGTAGGTAAATCGAATCAATGAGGGATACTACCTGTGTTATCCTGCAATTCTCACAAACGCATTAGTCCCTCAACCAACTTTGTCGTCAATACTCCAAAACCAACTAGGGGTGGCACTAGATGCACTTACAATCTCCCCCTTTTTGGTGATTGATGACAAACTGGTTGAAGTTTTCAACGGGGATAAAGTATGTGAAATTGTAAAGGATAGGAAATTGTCTTCATAAGTAGCAAGGGCTCCCCCTGAAGATGTGCATATAAGTAATTTTGCTTTTGGAATGCAAATGCACATGGCAGGTTGTACTTGTGGAGATCCACTTCAACTTATGAAGATAATTCATCATGCATGAAATGATATAGCATATAGGATGATATGCATAATGAAAAATGGACGTCTGCAGGATGATCTAAGTGCGGAAGTTATCATCACATCACAGTAAAGCAACTAAGTAGTAGACGACCATCAAGTTTAGGTGTTACAACTCAAAGAACCAAATGTTTTAAAAAGCAAGAGTTGTAAGCACGAGGCAAAATATAAAGCAACCGCCCATATGAACCCGCTTGAAGACTGTCAACTCATACGCTTCTCCCCCTTTTGTCAGTAAGGACCAAAAAGGTTTGAAGACATAGAGCATCTACTCGTCCTCATGAGTAGGTGAAGCAGCAGGGTTATCGTCATTGGTTGGCGGTGCAGACGAACTTGGTGCAGTGTCGATGCGTGCAGTAGTAGGAGGTGGTGAAGTAGCATCATCTTCGTCATCGATCACTCTGGCATTGACAGTTGCCGCGGAGGAAGAATATTCAGAGTCGTCAAGAGATGGAGTTCTTCGTAGGGTAGCATTCCGTGGAGGAGTGGAGTCAAACTGGAATCTTTTATTGAAACCATCATCTTGAAGATCTGCTTCAGCACTAAGCAGGGTCAGGCTCTTCCATGATCGCCGGCAAGTTTCATGAGCAACAAAGGCATTCTTGGTGGCAAGGTTACGAATGCGATTGACATCCACCAAGAGGCTTTGCATCTGTCTTTTGAGCCAAAAGTGATGTTTATCCTATTTCTGATGAAGGGCTACAAGAAGTTCTCGGTCATTGAGAACACGAGAACGCTTCCGAGGCCTTTGGGCAATGGTGCTTTCAGTGGCTTCAGTAGGTGCTCGATGAGGCAGACGAGTATTTCCAGCCAATGGATAGATTCGTGTTGCTGCTTGAACACCTTCAATGGGTTGAGTGAAGCTTTGATGCTTGGCATTCTGAAGACAAAGAGGCTTCTTGGCAGGGTCAGAGTATATGGCTTCAACTGACATATCAACCTCGGGTAAGAAGATCAGATGATTGCGAGCAGATGATTGATAGTTGACAGATGTGTGTCGCTTGATGAGGCGCATGACCCATGGAGCATAAAACTTCAGACCAAACAGATCAGATCCAGAAGCGGCAAGTTGCCTGATGAAGAAATCTTGTGCATTGAAGTTGATGACATTGAGAATGTAAAAGACTAATGTCTTCATGGCTCCTTCAAGTTTTGCAGCTGATGAATGTCCTTTGATAGGCCATAGAGTTCGCCTGATAATATGATATATTGTGCGTGGCAGATACTCAAGGTCTTCAACAAAGAACTCCTTTGGATATTCTGCATCATGTGGCAAAGGCTTCATCATGCTCAACATCTGACTCATATTGGGTTCAGGCTTATGGAAGATGCTTTCCAGAGCATTGCGGTGATTTTGACAACCAGGTTCATAAAGTTCTCCGGGAGTGGATAGGCCTGTAAGCTCAATGATGTCGAGAGCTTTGGCTTCATGATGAACATTTCCTGTCATCCACTTGAGAACCCATGTCTTCATATCTCTGTTATAACCGCGAATGTGGAGTGTAGCATAGAATTGAAGCAATAGCTCTTCATTCCAATGTTCTTATCTGTGACAAAACTGAGCAGACCAGCATCACGAAAGCAATCAAGTGCTTCTTCTAAGCACGGCAGTCCAGCAATGGCTTCATTGTCAAGGCGCATATGAGGGAAAATGCGCCCTTGATCATATAGAACGCGGGAGTAATAGCTTCTCTGCTGATAGCTCCAGAACCGATCTGATGATATCCTTGGCTTTGAGTAAGGGTTCTTGGCGCTGTCAAAGAAGGTATTGTGGCTTTTGAAGCCATTTGCATTGAAGGACCCTGGTGATTTTGCAGTACCTGGAAACCTTGGCAGTCTTGGCTTGGGCTTCTAGACTTGAGGCCTATGCTCAACATGATAATCAAATTGAGGTCCAGAGGCAGTAGGTGGAGGTACCAGAATGGGCCATCGAACAGTGGTTAGCTGACCATGGTTGTGTGCTTGCTCAACTATATGGGGCCTTGGTGGCGGAACTGGAGCAGGGGCAACAGCTGAGGCTTCAGGCTGCACAACAGGTGCTTCAGGAGCAGTTGCCTCATTAGCTTCAGGTGCAGTGGCCTCATTAGCTTCAGGCACACTGGTTGGTTCAAGCTCCACATTGGCGTCAGCCATGACAACGTCATCGGCTTCATTGTCGTTGGTGGTGGCAGCTTCAACATTTTCAACCTCCACTTGCTGAGCTGGAGGGTCAGGCACAGACACGTTCACTTCATGAACAGTTTCTTTAGGAATGGGGGGAGTATGGACACGTTCTTATTGACGTTCTTCATCGGCTGATGCAGCCGGATTGTCTTCAGCAGCTAGGGCTTCAGACATGGAGACATTCACAGCAGGAGTGGCTTCTAAAAACACTTGACGTGCAACAGGTTGATGATGCACTTCTCCTTCTGGAACGCTTGAAAGAGGGACTTGAGGCCTTGGTCCTTTGCGAAGCCTTTGTAGTACAGGCGACGCCTTTGGAGATGGAGTGGGCAGGTCCTCGTCCTCTTCAACTTGTACGGATGGTGTGGTTTGTTGTTGTTGGGGAGTACTAGGGGAGTCTTGTTCTTGCGGGTGATTAGCCCATGAAGCATCTTGAGCAATTGGCGTCAGAGGATGACCAATGCTGATGATTTCGCTGTTCGTACGAACAAGTGATGATACCACGTTGTATTCGATTTGAGGAAGAACTTCATCATCTTCAACATTGTCATCTTGACCAATGTCTTCAGCAGTGGTGGGTTCAGCTGCTGGAATCTCTTCAGCTTCAGGAGCCTCTGTGGAAGCAGGCTCATTAACAGTCATGCGAAGTTCTTGGGATACAGATGCAGGACGAACCACTGAGATGGGTTCAACAACTAAGGGCTCTGTGGGAGCAGCCCTAGTCTTCTTGGTCTTGCGCTTCTTCTTGGAGGGAGCGGCATCAGAGGCTTCAGTATTCTTCCTCTTTCTGGCTTCTGCCTCGGCAGCCCTCGTCTTCTTCTGTTCTGAAGCGGTTGTGGTGACCTTTGGCTTCGAGCCAGTCATGCTACTTGGGAAGATAATGCGAGGGGCTTCTTGGCTTGAAGGTGCAGGCTGGTCAGCAGGAAGCTTCTTCTTTTTCTTTGCAGCCATCCTGGGGTCAATGCCAGGACGGCCAAGTGACTTGCACTTCTCAGCCTCATTGTAGGCAAGCACACACTTATCAACCAAACTCTTCATGCGCTCGCGAGAGCCTTGAGCTTCTTGGCGCTTCTTCAGAAAAGCTTCTTTAAGCTCATGCAGTATGACCTTAAAGTTTCTGACGTCTTGAACACTGAGCTTCGCCACATGCTTCTTGAATTGAGCCTTCTCATAATCAATTTTGTTCTTCAGCTCAACGATGCGCTGAGCAAGAGCTAGCTCAGAAGCAATGGCGCCATTGAAAGAGACGTTGAGGCCAATGGGAAGCTGCAAATCTTCAAAGCTGAGATTTGGTGTGTCGAACCATTCATCAATGAAGTTATGGAGAACGGCCACATCAAAGAGAGTCAAGTTATTGAAGATCTCTGCTTCTTCCTTGCTCTTTATCAGTTGCTCAAGAGCATTATCTGCAAGATCGTCATCACTGGACAGATCAATGGGCTCTTCACGCAGAATAGCAGCAGGAGTCAGAGCCTGATCAGTTCTCTTGACGATTTCCTTTTTCTTCTCCGTCTTCTTGGAGATGCGGGAAAGGTCTTCGGACTGCACACTGACTTCAGGAGGTGCAGTGGCCAGTGGCTTCAAACGAGAAGCTTTTGGAGGAGCAGCTGATGATGAAGCCTTAATCTTCTTTGGCTTCTGCGGCTTGGAGTAGGAGCTGGGGCTTCATCAGAATCAGCATCATTGTCAGAATGATCCACTTTGGCACCTTGTACCAAGATGTAGGAGATGAGGCCATCAAGGTTTGCAAAGGGGCCAATTCTATTTTCTTCAGCTTCACGTGTGCCATCCTCATGGGGAGCAGAAGGGCCATGATTGAAGTCTAATCCCCATGACTTCTTGTTTTCCTTTGCTAAAGCCTTAGCAAACTGGAAGTTGCCCTTGAAGAGATTGTCGTCACGACACCAGAGCAATGATGATGGGTCGGCTTCTTCAGGCTGTGGTCCATGGACCATGCAAGGATAGAATTCTTGTGCAATGGCTTCAGCTCTGTTCTTGGGTTGAAGACCTCGATAGAGAATATCGCCCAAGGACTCTTGATTGCATTCTTCTCTGCATACTCCTGGGTGACGAACTTGTACTTGTACCACTGTTCAGCCCAATAGCGTCGAATCCATTGGATTCGAGTCTTGCGCTAACTGTAATCTTCTTCAGGATCTGTTTTATATATTTCTGCAAGATCATCAGGCAGATCCTTTGAAGTTCCCCCACGACGCTGTCTGCCACCCTTCCTGACAGATTTCTCCGTAGCCATGAACCTCAAACTGAACGGTTTCAATATGTTCAAAGGCTTCAAAGGCTTTCGCTTGCTGGTCAGACAGGAACTGGCTTCAGGAGAATCAATGTGTTGCTGTAAGAATTCTGCAAACGAATGCAGACTATGAGAACCTAGGGATTCTCCCATGGATATGTACCTGTGACAGCATTAGAGATGCGAGGGAAGGGGAAGAGGTCATATGCATTCTCAGAAGATTTTGAAGATAAATCAGTTTGAAGACATTGACCTCATGATGCGAAGACATTCACTTATATGAGGTGAGTTGGTTCCAGATTTGTACCAATCCATGAACAAGTACAAGTGAGGAATCAAACTAGATAGGAAATCTAAGTGAATAGACTAGGCATTATGAGATGCAGACAGAATAGATCTAACATTGAGTAGGTAGAAACCACTTTCGGTAAACAGGATGAATCTATGAAGATCAAAAAGGTGGTAAAAATAGAGTTATAATTACCGCACGAAGAACTGCTAGAAGGGATGAATAGGAGACCGAGCAGTTCAGCCCACCGTGCCCTAACTTGGCGACGGAGGACACCTACGGCGACGGCGGAGAGGATGATGTCCGCGGCCGGCGTGAGGACGGCGTCGGAGAAGTCGCGGCAGCTAAGCGCTTCATCGCCGGCGTCGTCGAGAGCTAGCGGTGGCGCTAGGGTTTTGACAAGGTGGAGGGGTGGAAGAAGGATTTCCTTACCGCAGGGGACATGTATTTATAAGTAGGTGTGCGGCACAGCGGAATTACGCAGGTGCCCCTGTCTATTCACATCCCTAGGACACATGGCAAGCATGCAACATACTCAGAGTTGTCCCACGTTCCCACGCCCGCCAAGTTTGTCAGATGGTTGTTCCGACTTCTCCGGATATCGACAATAAAGATGAATCATTTAAATAGGACTTGATGTTTGTCTGTGTGTCTTCTGCTGACTAGGACGCAAAGAAGACATTCGACAGTTTCAATAGAATGCATATGATTTGGACAGATAGAGTTTGAGATAGGAAGCATAGAGAGGTTAGGGTCCGATCACATTCACTTAGTTCAAAAGATTCAACTTGAAGACATAGCTATAAGTGAATGCTGTAGAGGACAGAACACCAGTATATATATATATGCAATCAAATCATCATAGCGCAAAAAATCATGAAGATAAATTGAAACTGAAGACAAACCAAATGCGAAGTCTTTGCAAAAGTAACGCCATGAGTGAAACACTCTAAACAGAGAAATTTGGTGGTGGCATTACCAACCGTATAGGAAGTATTAGACCCAGACACGGCACACAATTATCGTGGTGCTCCGAAGTCAAATTCCATGTTAATATATTCACACTAAGAATGTAAGTCTTCATTGATTGAAGATATACTTTACTTCGTGTGTTGCACATCTAAGTCATCAATATGCATAAGTGTTAGGATGTGTGCCTGATCACAGGACATTTGAGGATTCCAAGATATTTAGCTCACACCATAACTTGCAAAACCTTTTCTCATCCAAGGGCTTTGTGAAGATATCTGACAGTTTCTCTTCAGTGTTGACGTGAATGATGTCAATATCTTTCTTCATGACATGATCTCTGAGAAAATGATGACGAATTTCAATGTGCTTTGTCTTCGAGTGTTGAACTGGATTGTTGGCAATCTTGATGGCGCTTTCGTTGTCGCAGAAGAGAGGGACTTGCTTCAGATCGATGCCATAGTCCTTGAGAGTTTGCTTCATCCACAGAAGCTGAGCACAACAAGATGCAGCAGAAATGTATTCAGATTCAGCAGTTGAGAGTGATACACAATTCTGCTTCTTTGAAGACCAACAGACAAGTGATCGACCAAGAAAATGACATGTGCCAGATGTAGACTTGCGATCCACCTTGTCACCAGCATAATCAGCATCCGAGAATCCAACCAGATCAAACCTTGAGCCCTTTGGATACCATAATCCAAGTGTTGGGTGTAAGCCAAATATCCAAGAATTCGCTTCACAGCTAAGTGATGTGATTCCTTTGGTGCCGCTTGGAATCGAGCACACATGCAAACACTAAGCATAATATCTGGCCTAGATGCACATAGATAAAGTAAAGAACCAATCATGGAGTGGTATACCTTTTGATCAAACTCTTTACCATTGTCGTCGGGACCAAGATGATGTTTGCCTGGCATTGGCGTCGTGTAACCTTTGCAATCTTGCATTCCGAACTTCTTCAGGCAATCTTTGAGATATTTTTCTTGAGATATGAAGATGCCATTTCTTTGCTGATGAATTTGAAGACCAAGGAAGAACTTCAGCTCACCCATCATGGACATCTGATATTGCTCTTGCATCATGTATCCAAAGTCATCACTATACTTCTGATTGGTGCAACCGAAGATTATGTCATCCACATATATTTGGCATACAAATAGTTCACCATCATATGTCTTCGTGAAGAATGTGGGATCGAGGGATCCAGGTTTGAAGCCCTTGCTCTTCAGGAAGTCTTTGATTGTATCATACCAAGCGCGAGGAGCTTGTTTGAGGCCATACAGTGCTTTGTTGAGTTTGTACACCATATCAGGGTGTTTTGGATCTTCAAAGCCAGGTGGTTGAGCAACATACACTTCTTCTTCAATTTTGCCATTGAGAAATGCACTCTTCACATCCATTTGATATAGCAAGATGTTGTGATGATTAGCATAGGCTAGCAGTATGCGAATAGCTTCAAGCCTAGCAACAGGAGCAAATGTTTCATCGAAGTCAATTCCTTCAACTTGAGTATATCCTTGAGCCACAAGACGTGCTTTGTTTCTGATGACTTGACCATGCTCATCTTGTTTGTTCCGATATATCCATTTTGTGCCAATGATGTTATGCTTGCGAGGGTCAGGGCGCTTGACCAGTTCCCAAACATTATTCAGCTTGAACTGTTGAAGTTCTTCTTGCATGGCTTGAATCCATTCAGGTTCCATAAAGGCTTCAGCAACTTTCTTGGGTTCAGATATTGATACAAATGAAAAATGCCCACAGAAATTTGCTAACTGTGTTTCTCTTGATCGAGTAAGCAGACTAGGTGCGTTGATGCCATCAATTATCTTCTCAATTTGTACTTCATTTGCAACACGAGGATGAACTGGACGAAGACCTTGCTCATGCTGATCATTGTCATCATTGGGAGGATTGTCTTCAGTCTGAGCATTGTCTTCAGGTTGGTTTGGTGCAGAAATGATAAGTTCCTCTTCAGGCTGTTCTTCAAAGGGCATGATTTCACCAGTTCCCATCAGCTTGATAGATTCACTGGAAGGAGCTTCATCAAGTGTGCTTGGCAGGAGCTCTCGTTGTGAACCATTGGTTTCATCAAATCGCACATCCACTGTTTCAACGATTTTGTAGTGGAAGAGGTTGAAGACTCTGTAAGAGTGCGAATCCTTTCCATAGCCAAGCATGAAGCCTTCGTGAGCTTTGGGTTCAAATTTTGACTTGTGATGGGGATCCTTGATCCAGCACCTAGCACCAAAGACTCTGAAGTAGCTGACATTTGGCTTCTTGCCAGTAAGGAGCTCATAGGATGTTTTGCCCAGTAGCTTATGGATGTAGACACGGTTGATGATGTGACAAGCTGTATCAATGGCTTTAGGCCAGAACTTTCTTGGTGTCTTGTACTCGTCGAGCCTTGTTTGAGCCATCTCAATTAGGGTTCTGTTCTTGCGCTCAACAATGCCATTTTGCTGAGGTGCATATGGAGCAAAAAATTCATGAGTGATTCCCATTGTATCCAGATAAAGATCAAGGCCAGTGTTCTTGAATTCAGTGCCGTTATCACTTCTGATATGCTTGATCTTGACGCCATAATTGTTCATTGCTCGATTGGCGAATCGTCTGAAGACATCTTGTACTTCAGTCTTGTAGAGAATTATGTGCACCCATGTATATCTTGAGTAGTCATCAACAATGATGAAGCCATAGAGACACGTCATTGTTGTGAGGGTGGAGTAGTGAGTAGGTCCAAATAAGTCCATGTGCAACAGCTCAAAGGGTTGAGATGTCGTCATGATTGTCTTCGAGGGGTGCTTGGCCCTCGTCATCTTCCCAGCTTCGCAGGCACCACACAAATGATCTTTCTTGAACTTGACACCTTCGATGCCTATGACATGCTTCTTCTTGACGAGAGTGTGTAAGTTCCTCATGCCAGCATGCCCCAGCCTTTGATGCCAGAGCCAGCATTCTGAAGCTTTTGCAAGAAGACATACGGCAAGCTGTGGACCTGCTGAGAAATCTACCATGTATAGATCACCTTTCCTATACCCTTCAAAGACTAGAGACTTTTCAGATTCCATTAGTACAAGGCAATAATATTTTCCAAATATCACAATCATGTTTAAGTCACAAAGCATCGAGACAGACATTAAGTTGAATCCAAGGGATTCAACAAGCATCACTTTATCCATGTGTTGATCCTTTGAGATTGCAACTCTACCTAGACCCAATACCTTGCCTTTACCAGTGTCAGCAAATGTGATTTGACTCTTGTCGGATGGACGTAAGGTTGAGTCCATGAGAAGACTTCAATCACCAGTCATATGATTAGTGCATCCGCTGTCAATAATCCATTCTGAAGCTTTTGGTGACATGCCCTACAGTGCAGTTAGGAGGATAGACTTCACAATGTATGTTGTGAAGCATAAGCAGTTGATGCACACTTGGATTATCACAGCATGGATGAAAGTTAGCACACAGTATGACAGGTAAGCGATTCATATGTGGAATACATAGTAAGTCATTTTATCATGCGTCCCTTTGTGGTTTAGGTCCCCAGCAATAATATCGGACGCCTTTGATTGCTGGCTAGAGACCATGTTCTGCAAAAGAGAGTTAGTTCTTCTTCACCACCCACATCTTTAGGGGTGGCTTAGAAGCAATGAGTCTAAGTGCAGCATCTGAGAATTTCGGCTTTGGAGCCCTAGCAAATAGCCTTGCAGGAGATGAATGATACTCATATGAATAAGCAGAAAAGTTCTTAGTATTATGAACATAGCGGTTTGAAGACACACGCTCATATTCATAAGTTTGAGTGTGATTTCCCTGCAAAACATTGGCGTTAGGGTGACTCGGGTGAGTCTTGTTTCCGTATGAAGCCGTTGGACCATGTGACGCCTTTGGTCTAGGGTTTGTCTTCTTCCCTGGTGGTGTCATGACAACATTCATAGGAAGATTCTCAAGACAGCTTTTTGGAACCCAGATCTTCTTCATTGGCGGTCCATTCCTGCAGTTAGTACCAATATACCTGGCAAACACTTCACCATTCTGATTTTTGAACAGTTTATAGTTTGCATCAAAGGATTCATCAATGATAATAGGATTAGCACAGGTAAAGCCAGATAAAGTGGAAGGATCCACTGAAGGTTCCTTTGCAGCAACCCATGTGGTTTTGCGATACTGCTCAGGCTTCTAGTAGGAACCATCAGCATTCATTTTCCTCTCGAACCCAACACCCTCTTTCCTAGGGTTTCGGTTCAGAATCTGCTTTTTGAGGACATCACAAAGTGTCTGATGCCCTTTCAGACTTTTATACATCCCTGTTTCAAGCAATGTCTTCAACCTAGCATTTTCATCAGCAATAGTAGTGGTATCCTCAGATGAGGGGTTAGTTACCACATCAGTAGTTGAAGACAGAGCAACAGTAGCAGCAGTGGAACATTCAGCAACAGAGGCAGCGTTATCATGCTCAATGCATTTTAAGCATGGTGGTTCAAATCCATCCTGAGCGAGACTGATCTATTGAGCGCGAAATGACTCATTCTCTTTTTGAAGATCTTCATGAGTCGCTTTCAATTTCTCAAGCTCTTGCTTCCTTTCAAGATAATCATAGGAGAGCTTTTCATAAGTGGTTGAGAGCGTCTCATGAAGACTTTCAAGTTCTTGATACTTAGCATGAAGATTTTTTATGTCTTCAACTAAGGACTGTGAACGTGTCATTTCTGCGTCCAACAGGTCATCGCTTTTGTCTAACAGTTTTTGAGTATGTTCCATAGCCCTTTGTTGTTCAGTAGCAATTTTAGCAAGTGTTTTGTAGCTGGGTTTAGATTCACAATCAGACTCATCTTCACTTGATGTTTGAAAGTAAGCATCGCGCGATTTTACCTTGGCACCGCGTGCCATGAAGCAGTAGGTGGGAGCAGGATCGTCCTTGTCATCATCAGCGTTGGTGTGGGAGTCATTGTCTTCAGTGTTGAAGATGGACTTGGCAACGTAGGTTGTGGCTAGAGCCAGACTTGCAACGCCAGAGTCGGACTCAGCTTCAGATTCCACCTCTGCCTCCTCAGAAGCAGACTCCTCCTCTGAATCCATTTCCTTGCCAACAAAAGCACGAGCCTTGCCAGATGAGCTCTTCTTATGAGATGAAGACTTTAAAGTGGATTTGGAAGAAGACTTTGATGATTTCTTCTTCTTCCTGTCATCAGGGTCATATTCCTTGCTCTTCTTCTTCTTCTTCTTGTTATCCCACTGAGGACACTCAAAGATGTAGTGCCCAGGCTTCTTACACTTGTGACATGTTCTCTTCTTGTTGTCTTGAGTGGAAGCTTCATCATTTCTTGAACTGGATCGTGAAGACTTTCTGAAGCCCTTCTTCTTGGTGAATTTCTGGAACTTCTTCACAAGCATAGCAAGTTCCCTTCCAATGTCTTCAGGATCATCAGAACTGCAGTCACATTCTTCTTCTTCAGATGAGGAAACAACTTTTGCCTTCAAAGCACGAGTTCGGCCATAGTTGGGGCCGTAGATATCTCTTTTCTTAGAAAGCTGGAACTCATGTGTGTTGAGCCTCTCAAGTATATCAGACGGATCGAGAGTCTTGAAGCCAGGACGTTCTTGTATCATGAGGGGAAGGGTGTCAAAGGAGCTGTCAAGAGATCTCAGTAGCGTCTTGACGATTTCATGCTTGGTGATCTCTGTGGCACCGAGAGCCTGAAGCTCATTTGTGATGTCGGTGAGGCGATCAAACGTGAGCTGGACATTTTCATTGTCGTTTCTCTTGAAGCGGTTGAAGAGATTGCGAAGAACACTGATTCTCTGGTCTCTCTGAGTAGAGACGCCTTCGTTGACCTTGGATAGCCAGTCCCAGACTAGCTTTGACGTTTCCAGAGCACTCACGCGGCCATACTGTCCTTTGGTCAGATGACCACAGATGATGTTCTTTGCAGTCGAGTCCAGTTGAATGAACTTCTTGACATCAGCTGGGGTGACACCTTCACCAGTCTTTGGAACGCTGTTCTTGACGACATACCGAAGGTCGACATCAATGTCTTCAAGATGCATGCGCATCTTATTCTTCCAGTAGGGATATTCTGTTCCATCGAACACGGGGCAAGCAGCGGAGACTTTGATTATCCCTGCAGTCGACATAGCTAAACTCCAGGTGGTTAAACCGAATCACACAGAACAAGGGAGTACCTTGCTCTGGTACCAATTGAAAGTGCTAGTTATCGACTAGAGGGGGGTGAATAGGCGATTTTTATCAAAGTCTTCAAAACGTGGAAGTTTCGAAGACAAACAATAAAAATGACCTAATTGATATGCAGCGGAAGATAAACTACAACAAGCAAGCCATAGTCAGGTATGTAATAGTGTTAACGTACGAAGACTAATAGCAGCTAGGTAGTAGGATCAGGATGGAAGATAGTATGAAGCCAATCAACAATAGTAGTCAAGCAATGAAGTCAATCAGATAAGACAGATAAGCAATGACTTCACGAAGACAAACTCAAAGTAAAGGAGGGAAGAGATAGAACCAGTCACTTGCTGAAGACACAGGATTTGTTGGACCAGTTCCAATTGCTGTGACAACTGTACGTCTGGTTAGGGAGGCTGAGATTCAACTCAGAAGACCGTGTCTTCACCTTATTCCCCTTGAGCTAAGGACACTTAGTCCTCGCCCAATCACTCTGGTAAGTCTTCAAGGTAGACTTCCAAACCTTCACAGACTTTGTTCACCCGGCAATCCACAATGACTCTTGGATGCTCAGAACGCGATGCCTGACCGGCTGGTGGATACATAGTCCTCAAGTGTAATAAGTCTTTAGGTCACACAGACAGAAAGACTTCAGTGATGCCTAACACTCTTTGGCTCTGGGTGTTTGGGCTTTGTCCTCGCAAGGATTTCTCTCTCAAAGGCTTCGACGTGGGTTGCTCTCAAAACGACAAAAGCCGTAAACTAACTCTGAGCAGCCACCAATTTATGGTGTAGGGGGTGGGCTATTTATATCCACAAGGCAACCCGACCTGATTTGTCCGAAATGACCCTGGGTCACTAAGGAACTGACACGTGTTCCAACGGTCAGATTTCAAACACACACGGCAACTTTACTTGGGCTACAAGCAAAGCTGGCTCATCCACCTCTGGATAAGATTTGCTCTCATTGTCTTCGCTCGAAGACATAGGATTTGGGTTGAGCATCACTTTAGTCACTCTGACTTAGTTCACTTGGACCCCACTTAACAGTACGGTGGTTCCTATGACTCAACAAAGAAGAAAAGGAAACAACGAAACCACACAGTCTTCGCGCTCCATAGTCTTCATGCAATGTCTTCTCATGTCATAGTCTTCAATATGAATATTTTCTCATACCACCATTGTCTTCAATGTCTTCATACATTTTTAGGGGTCATCTCCGATAGGTAAACCAAATCAATGAGGGACACTACCTGCGTTATCCTACAATTCTCACAAACGCATTAGTCCCTCAACCAACTTTGTCGTCAATACTCCAAAACCAACTAGGGGTGGCACTAGATGCACTTACAGACATGCTAAAAGACCATGTTACCCCTATTAATGAACTAATAGATACAAGGTGCGATGCGGGGCAGGGGAAACTGTTGGAAAAATTCCCAAAAAGACTCTCCCTCGGGGTCTTCTTTCTTTAGTCCCAAATGCCCACTTTTAGTCCCCAAAAGTCCCTCCTATTTGGTTTAGATGGGACTGACACGGAGTTTTTTTAGTCCCTACACCAAAATGTCCCTATAAATAAACACCCTCTAATAATGCCACTGGAAAATTGATGCAATGCCACGTTAAAAGCAAATTACATGTTTAATGAATTTTACTGTTAATATAATCTCGCTGTTAATATTAATCAACGCCACCGTTTGAGAAATGCTATTGTCTTGCTTTCTTTCCCATTTAGATAAGTTAGATGCTTGTTTTTGTTGGCTTCTGTGTCATCCACCGTTATTGACCACTAGTTGTTTCCTTTGCACCTCTGTCTAAATAGGGTTATCTACTTCACCTCTGCTATTGTGACCTTTTGTTGCACTACATAAAACACTTTTGTTTTAAGAGTGTTTTGTGCAGTTCAACCAAAATGTCACACCGACAACGTTACTTGATTGCTTGATCTTAGTGGAACTGCACAAGAGGAGATCTTACTTCCTATCCGTGTTGGCAAATTTGATTCAGATCTTCTTCTTGTGAGTTGTTTGAATACCGCGTCATGAGAGGTTAGTACTAGCCTTCTTTCACATGATTCTATAGTGTGCTTTCATATGTTGTGCTACTTGTACGGTAATGTTGCTTGATTTTAGTGAGCTGCACAAATGGAGACAAGACTTCCAATCTGTATGTGCACCGTAATATCCCACTGAGGTAAGATAAGGATATTTCACAACAGTTGGCCTGTATTTTGCCACTTTCATCAGAAAATTAATGTCATTGTTTAGTGCTATACTTGTGCTCCCTAATTGACATGCCAAATCTTACATCGAAGGCGAAGCTTGTCTGTCATTGAACCAAGTGATGAAGGGGAAGAACAAGCAAAGAAAAACAAAAATCAACTCCCAGTGCTGTAATGAAGCACTGGAACTATGATGACACAAGTAATGATAGTGTTGCATCTTAATTTATTGATATGGCTGGAACGAGCAATTGTTTTGCCACTGATTTGATGCCACTCTTAATGTAATATGTAATTATCTCTACTTGTGCAAACAGGGATCTTCTTTGAAGATACCATATATTTTAGTGGAACTGCACAAGAAGATGTTGGAAACATTAAACTAATCGAGGAGTATATAGTAAGCATGGACACCACAGTAGATAGCAACAGATGGTTCCGGAGAAGTTCTTCATCTGTATGCTCTACACAAAGCCTCCTGACAAAGGTTGGTACTCGCCCACAGATTTCATCCATATGATTGAGCTTTGTCATCTCTATTGGTGTTGTGCTACTGTTTAGATACTGTCATGAGAAAGTGGTATTGTCCTTGAGAAGTGCTTCATCTGTGATGTTTTAAATATTTCCTTTCCTTTTTTTTCGAGCAAACAGGGATGCTAGCATTTAGTTGTCCTCTTGTCTTTGCACAACAGGATCATCCTCCTCTGAAGAAGAATATGGAGTACGTGAAGTGACTAGTTCCGATTATGCCAGGATGAAGAAGCCATGTCTATCTTCTCATCAGAAGGAGTAGTTGAAGGATGGTTACATTACTCCCCACAAGGCCAAACTAACTTCAGCTCAGAAGGACAGACAGATCTCCATTTTGTTGTTGTGAAGCGCAAGTACAATGTTGTTCTAGGATTATTTCCGGTGAGTTCCATTTTTCTAAAAGTGGGCTCTACATGGACCATGTAGGTGCCTGTTTAAACTTTCAATTCATAGTACAATTTGCTTTATACTAATCACTTTTTTTGTATTTGTGCAAACAGGGGTGCTCAGCTTGATTTCAATGGGAACTGCACAAAATGTTCATGAATACACCGAATCATTCATTTCCACTACAAGAAAGGAGGTGCCGATAAGTTCAAGGCGTTGCAACATATAAGGGCGAAATCATACAAGCTACACACGAATTTGGTTGATTTTGGTGGAACTTCACAAAAAGAACTGCTGGTTTATTTAGCACGAGGTGCCATGTTAATGTCCAAACTGATGGCAAACCCTGCCCATTCCACAATTGTAGGCATTTGATATTTTGGAATGGGACAACCTTGTCAAAATTTGCTCATTGATGTTAAGCAAGAAGACATGCGTTTGATATTTTTGAATGGGACGCCCTTTGCTGTCAGCAGCGTCGATCAATTTTTTTATTCTTTAGTTCTGAAGTAAATATTAGCTCTGACATGTGAATCGCTGAGATGCATAATCATCGATTGTTTTGAATGTTCTCTATGAATTGCCAGGCCTGTGTGTTTGATTGCAATGTAGAAGAACACTAAAAAGCTGCTCAAACTCTTTGTACTCCTTATGTTCCTTTTTACTTCGCACATTGTGAAAGTGCATACTTTTTTCTATAAGATTGGTCAAAGTGGAGATACTTTGACTATAGACAAAACTTGTATGCAGACTAGAAAGGACCGGAGGGAGTACATGTTAAACTGCTGCAAACGAGGTGATCGCCCTGGGAATAATGCTAGTACGTATTGTTTTGCATGTTCAACCAATGCCAGTGATACAAGAATTTGAACTAATCGAAATAAATTCATTCATACACGGTCAGATTTCATATAAACATGACGGATTTCATTACATTTCATACATTCTTCAACTAAAAAGGGGTGCGCTGGAGGTATAATTAATTAACTGAAGCTACCCACCTGTGTCCGGCTAAGCAGAACAGAAGCTTCTTCTCCAGTGGACTGAGCTTCAGTGACTTAACTGCAGGTGCAGTTGCGTAATTGACATGTGGCCCAGATGCCTGTTGGGCCCACGTGTCAGTCAGCCAACTACACCAGCACTTAAGTAGAAGCAGCGTCCTTCTCCAACATAGCTCTCTGACTCCACATCGCCGCCAAGAAGCTAATCGGCCATCAATGGTCAACCCGCCTAGCCTGGCTTCAACCGGAGGGTAGCAGCGGTGGCCTTACTTGGACCCGAGCGGCGGCGACCTACCTTCCTCGTTTTCTGTGTGGCAGGGCCTCGTTCGCAGCAGGGCAGGGCCTCGACGGAGCCAGTGATGTCCTCTATCTCTTTGCCGGCGGGGCGGCGCCTTGGCAGAGCGGGGGAAATCCTCCCCCTCGTTGCCGGCAGGGTGGGGCCTCGACTGAGCCGGCGATGTCCTCTGCCTCGTTGTTGGCAGGGCGGGGCCTCGGCGAAGTAGGGCCTCCGCCTCGGTGCCAGCGGGGCGGGGCCTCGGCGGAGCTGGCGATGTCCTCTGTCTCATTGTCGATGGGGCGACGCCTCAGCGGAGCGGGGGAAATCCTTCCCCTCGTTGGCGGCAGGGTGGGGCCTCGCCTGAGCCGGCAATGTCCTCTGCCTCGTTGTTGGCGGGGCGGGGCCTCGCCGGAGCCGACGGTATCCTCTGCCTCATTGTTGGTGCCGTGGGGCCTCAGCGGAGCAGGGCCTCGTCGACGCCAGCGGAGCGGGTAATCGTTGGAGCAGGCATTGTTCTCTGCCTCGTCCTTGGTCTCACCAAACAGCGCCCCGCCCGCTTCATCGCCCTCTTTGTAGGCGGTCGTAGCCTCCTCCACCCGCATCCGGTACCGCCAGCGCTCGAGGCGGCCCTCGCGGGCGGAGCGGTACGAGTCGAGCAGGGCCTCCTGCTCCGCCCGCTCCACGATGATCTGCTCCTCCACCTGGAGGTGTTCCTGGAGGAGATGGTGGTTGTAGGCGGCGTCGGCCTGCGCCTCCCAGAACTGCTCCTCATGCTTCTGCGTCACCATGTCCGTGTATTGGGCACGGGCCTCGCCGATGGTCATGGTGCAATGCATCTGCGAGGATGGCGTGGAGGAGGGGGTTGGCGCCGGATCTCGACTACCATGTTCTCCATTGGGACGTCATCATCCTTCGGCTGCCTGCCAGCCGGCCAGTTGGCAGCAATGGCTGCCATCTCCTTGTGGTCCGTCATCCTCCCATCCCAAAGAGCGCTGGAGCGCAGGAAGCCATGGTGGGCAGTAGTGGTGTGGACAGGAGAAAGGGAACGGAGGCGGATGACTGTGGCTATGGCCGGTGCAGCAGTTTACATATCAATGGTGGGCGGCGGAGGGACGGATGTGTGGCGCCGAAGTAGCCGCCTCGGCACCCGCGTATCATTAATGTGGGCGGCAAATGGTTGGATGGACGACACTTGTGTCGTTTGAAGGCGGAGCAATCGCTTGCACCGGGAAGCGGGGCGGGCGGCGCTGACCGTTTCAGGCGGAAAGTGTGTGCGGGCGAGGGAGGCGTTCTGGGTCGGCCAGGGCAGTCAAACTTGTGCTTGGAAGCAGGTCGGTCCAGCAACCGGACATGCTGGCTCGCCGAGCTGAGCAACGACAATCAGACGATGGACATAGCTTCCGACCAGGAGTCGGCGCCACTGTCCAAGCCGGTTCATGCCGTGTTCACCATAGAGCAGGTGCGGCCGCACTTTGACGCCCTAATGGCGGAAGAGCTACCAGCACAGGAGGACCTGTGATGTAACCTCCGTCTCCTCAACGAGCACCGGTGAACAAGCGAACGACAATGTCGTCGCGGACATGTGGCCCTATGATCCTGGCTTCCCGAATGAGTAGCGGGCGTTGTATCAGACCATCCATAGGGCCCGCGAGGCCCTCTCCGTCGTCCTTTGAGTTGTTGCACTCACTGTGGTGCCGCCGTCTCGCATTGTCAACATGGTCAATGAACATGAGGAATGAGGAGATGACTTTACTAGGAGAGGATGACAGTGGGGACCCACCAGGGCCATAGCTGCACGTACGCAAGTGCCTCCTTATTGTATACAACTGTAATTTTTTTGCTTCCTCTTGGTTTCCTGACATCACGGTCCCACACCATTGTCAACCTATGTAGTCAATAAACGAGAGAATTTCACAAGGACCGGCCGACAGCTGGGACCAAGCAGCTCAAGCAGTATTTGTGTTTTTGAGGTGTGAGCATTGCAGAGTTTTTCTTGAGCGATGTTTTCGTTGTTGTTCAGAGGAGAGCAAGGTATTAACTGGGCAGGTTGTGCCCTGTCTAGCCCAGGCCAGATATCCAGCCCAGATATTAATTTTTTTCAAGCTAAAAATGGCTAGCCCAGCTATACTTTTTTTGAGAAATACCCAGGCAAGGTAAACTTGTTATTCTCGGCATCGCTGGGCTGCAAATCTTTCCTAGGAGGGATCCATTAGGCTTAACAAGAAAATGGGCTTTAAGAAATAATAAATGGGATGTAATTATAAAAACTGGGTAGTAACTATAAAAAAATGCACCAAACACGTAATTACTTTATAAAATATTATTTTTGGATTTTGAAAATTTTAATTTCATTAATTATTGCGCGTGCAATGTTTCGTTAGATTTTCACGTAATACAAATTTATATTGGAATTGTATTTAATCTGACTAGAAATTTCGGGATAAAAATATTTCTGATCCCATCAAAATGTGGGAAATTTCATTGAATTCTGTTTTGAATGGTTGGTTGTCGGTGTATAAAAAGAGGGGTACACTTTTTGTAGCCCTATAACTGTGCACGGGCAGTCCGAGCCACAAACGCCACCGCACCGAGCAAGGCAATGGAGGTGAGCCAAGGTAAGGCCAAAACTCGAAGGAAGCAGAACGACGCCAAGACCAAGACCACAAAGAGCGAAGGGGACGAAGCGGACTCCGCCGGCAAGATCCTTGCCGGGGGCGGTTTTAGCCAATCCGGCAAGACCCTTGCCGTGGCAGCTCGCCCCACACCTACGGAACAAATCACCCTTGAGTCCACTGCCCCCATGGGGCAGGTATTCGGGAGACATCCCCGTGGTGGCATGCAGATCTTTGTGAAGACATTCAAGATCAGATACACACTATAGAAGATGACGACCCTTGGCGGGATCCCAGCCAAGGAGGTCCACAAGGCCCCCGGCAAGAGCCTTGCCGGGAGTAACAGCGGGCACCACGGCAAGACCCTTGTCGGGGCCCCGGCAAGACCCTTGTCGGGGCTACAGCGAGGCCCTTGCCAAGGACACCCGTAGGGCCACCATCAGGCCCACGCCAATTCCAACCTCCACCACCGTTCGCATGCAGCTGCTGACCCAACCAGTTGGGCAAGCACCTGCGTGGCAGCAAGCGGATCTTCGTGGAGACCCACCGCTGCGCCACCTCAGCTACCTACCTACCTACATGGCACCACGGGCACCGCTGGCCAGGACGCGTGTTAACGCGAAAGGGATCGGCAACGGACAAGACTGGGCTCTCCCCCGCCCCCGATAAAGCAAGGACACCTAAGCACGACGCATTAAATGCGCCTTGTCATGTAATGCGAGGGATAAACTCGTATCACTATGCCCTTTCCACCTCCTGTGTGCCACTGTGGCAACCCCTTTTCCCTATAAAAGGAGGCCCAAGGCGACCAGGAGGGGGATTCGGCTTTTTGGAGCTCCTCACGCCTCCTTACTAGCTCAAGAACACAAATAAACAAATCATCAAGGCAGGAGTAGGGTTTTACGCATCCTCGCGGCCCGAACCTAGATAAAAGAACACGTGTGCTATCTGTTTGATCCGCCCTTCTCACAACCCCACGCCCCGCAACCGTAGTAGGGATTCTTGTGATCCCATAGGTGTCGTCCTCGCACCGACATCTTTGGCGCGCCTGGTAGGGGAAGGGGGTTGTGAGAATCGGCTCTAGCAGTTAGTTCGACGCTTCTTCATCGTCATGGCGCCCAAGAAGAAGATGACGGTGGCGGTTGGCCCATCGGGAGCCAGACATTCTGTCCCGATGCGGGCGAGCAGCGGACCGGTCGCGGAAAGGACCCGGGGCGCCGTTCGCAAACACCAACACCGTCCCAGTAGCCGAAGTTTGGGAGGTGGCGATGTTCGTGCACCTGGTAACGGGCCGCATGCCGCCAAATCCAAAGACGGAGCCAGGCCCTCCGCGGGTGGCGCGGGGCCTTTCGGGATCGCTGCCACCCCGCCCGAAGGCGACGCGAGGGCTTCCAAGACTCCCACGCTGACACCGACGACGCGCTCCTCTCAAGCGGCACGCGATGAATGGCGTAATCACACCGAGGACCCCTGGCATCGCCATGGAAAGAGCCCCGAGCGCCGTTCCCGAGATTTAGAAGACCTGCCCACCCGCCGAGGCGCTGGTGAAGATGGCGTGCGACCGCGGGTTCATGATGGAACTCCTTCTGACATGGTCAGAAGTCGAAGCGCGTCGCGATCCGTGCAGGTTTTGCTGCCACCAACGCCAGCAGAAGCCCTGGCGCGCGCGCAGTTGCTCCTCGATTTCCCTCCCACTACGGGGAAACTCGACGAATGGAGAGCCACTGTCCGAAGCATTTTTGCGATGGCCAACAAAGACGAACCGAGTCCGGTGGAGCCCCCGGGTCGACGCTCCGACGGAGTCCCACGCACCAGTGGCAGGAGAGCCGGCGGCGCCGCGACCATGGTGCACTCGCCTCCTCCACGCCCGGTACCACGGACGCCAGCCCGTCGCAACATCACGGGCGATGAGATCTCCATAGCATCGTCCGACCCGCGGGCCCACTGTGACCAGCGCAAAGTTCTTCGGGAAAGAGAACACGAAGACGCTCGAACCACTATCGAGCGCTGACGCGGAGCGCGCCACCAATCAGACAGGCGAGCAGGGCCTGCTGTGAGCCGCCCAGCACCGGGGAGCCCTGGAGGCCTACCTTACGAGGTAGGCTGTCCGGCTTTTACCCGTGAGCTGCGGCAGTTCCAGTGGCCCACTCACCGCACCTTCAAACCTGACGTGGGTGAAAAGTACAGTGGCAAGACCCATCCGTCCGAGTTCCTCAGCGTCTACACCATTGTGATGCAAGCTTCCGGAGCCCGCGATGATAAGGTGCTTGTGAATTACTTTCCATTGCCTCTTAAACCCAACGCCATGTCATGGTTGATGCACTTGCCGGTAGACTCTATTTCCTCCTGGTCAGACTTGTGCCATGAGTTCGTGGGCGCCTTTACTGGAGGCCACCAAGCCCATGGCCAAGCAAGCGACCTGCACGTCATTCCCCAGAAGGGAGGCGAGAGTCTCTGCAAGTATATTCAGATGTTCAGCCGGGTACAGTACAATATCCCTGACGTTCACCCTGTCGCCATCATCAGCGCGTTCCACCAGAACGTGCGTAACCGCAAGATGCGCGAAGAGCTGGCAATGAACAAGGTGAGAGATGTAGCAGAACTCTATGTTCTTGCTGACAAATGTGCCCGAGCCGAAGAGGGGAGGAAGTACCCCGGTGAAGATGCCGGCGTGGAAACCGACTCCTCAGATGAGGATACTGCCGCCCCGGTGAAGAAATGCCGGCGCTGCAACAGGAAGCGCAAAGGAAAAGCCGTGCTTGCCGTCGAGGGATCCGAAGACGCCGGCTCCACCAAGAAAACCAAGGCAGATGACCCTGGCAAGGAGGTTGCGGGGTGTGTCGCCTGCCAGGCCTTGGCGGCTGCCGAGAAGCCGGGAAACTCTGACAAGCGATACTGCAAGATCCATCGCACCAAGGGCCATGCTCTCCAGGACTGCCAACAGGTTGAGCTCCTCGCTGAGAAGTAGAGGGCTGAGTATGAGAGGCAGGACAAGGATAAAGGCCCAGACGGTGCTGAGGGGTCCGGCAAGAAGCGTGACGGCCAGGCGGGCCCTCGCGGCAAGTATAAGCAACAAGAGAGGCCCGCCCAGGGCCGTGACAGAAAGCCAGAAGATGACGACCACGAAGAGGACGACGAGTCCGGCGACCAAGAGTTTCAGAAAGCTACAGAGGCCATGTGCATCGATGGCGGCGCCTCGCTGCACACTTCTCACCGCCGGCTCAAACAGTGGGCGCGAGAGATTACAGCGGCAGAGTCGTCGTTTGATGCCCAAAGGCCGCTGAAGTGGTCCAGCACACCTATCATTTTCGACACTGAGGACCACCCTGATCGCACTACTGCAGTCGGGTGCTTGCCATTGTTGGTTTCACCAACAATACGTAACCTCAAGGTGACGAAGATGCTAGTCGATGGCGGGGCCGGTCTGAACTTGATCTCGCTTGCCGTGATCGAGAAACTGCAGATTCCTGATGGAGATCTCGAAGAGACGGGCACGTTTCAGGGGGTCAACCCGGGGAGAAGCCAACCAAAGGGAAAGGTCACGCTTCCCATGACTTTTGGAAGCGCCCTAAACTTCAGGACGGAGAGGATCGTGTTCGATGTTGCCAAGATCCCCTTGCCCTACAACGGGATCCTTGGTCGCCCAGCGCTGGCCAAGTTCATGGCGGCGTCACACTACGCTACAACACCCTGAAGATGCCAGGACCTATGACGATCATCACCATCCCCTCCGACAAGAAAGATGCGCTGGTTTGCGCTGACCAACTAAACCAGTAAGCAGTTGCAGCAACTGCCGCCGCTAGGGCACTTGCTCCTACCGCTGGGACCCCGGGAGGGAAGAAGAAGAAGAAGACCGGTGAGACCTCGGACACCCACTCCGGCAAGCGCACCTCTTCGGAGTGTAGCGATGCCGTCGAGGACGTGCCAGAGAGCTCCACCGGCGGGAACAAGAAGCCCAGGGCCGTACCGCCGTGAACCAAGAAGGTCTCTGTCAATGAGGACGGCACGGAGGGAGCTTTTACCATAAGCTCCACCCTTGACGACAAATAGGAAGACGCGCTCGTCACCTTCCTGCTGGCGAATGTCGATGTGTTTGCATGGCAAGCTTCCGACATCCCCGGTGTTCCTAGGAAGGTGATTGAGCACCACCTTGCTGTCTGCCCTCACGCGCGGCCCGTCAAGCAGAAGGCTAGAAAGCAAGCTTTGGAATGACAAGAATTCATTACTGAAGAGATCCGAAAACTAGAAGCAGCGGGTTTGGTAATAGGAGTGCTCCATCCAACATGGTTGGCCAATCCAGTCGTGGTGCACAAGGCAAATGGGAAGTGGAGACTGTGTATTGATTACACAGATATCAATAAGGCTTGCCCTAAAGACCCCTTCCCGTTGCCGCGCATCGACCAGATTGTTGACTCCATGGCTGGGTGTGATCTGCTGTCATTCCTCGACGCCTACTCCGGCTACCACCAGATCTTCATGACAAGAGAAGATGAAGAGAAAACAGCATTCATCACCCCATGTGGTACGTATTGTTTCATGCGGATGCCTTTCGGGTTGAAGAGTGCTGGTTCGACGTTTGCAAGGGCGGTCCAGATTGGTTTTGAACCCCAACTCCATAGAAATATGGAAGCTTATATGGATGACATAGTGGTCAAAACCAAGGACAGGGCAACCCTCATACCAGATTTGCAAGAAACATTTGCAAACCTGCGCAAGATCAATCTCAAACTAAACCCTGAGAAGTGCGTCTTTGGCGTCCCTCCGGCAAGCTTCTCGGGTTCTTGGTATCACAACATGGGATAGAGGCTAATCCGGACAAAATCAAAGCTATAGATCAGATTGAGGAACCCAAGCGAATCAAGGATGTGCGTCGGCTTGCTGGTTGCGTCGCCGCCATGGGCAGGTTCATTTCCAAGTCTGTCGAGCGCACCCTTCCCTTTTTCAAGATCCTGAAGAAGGCGGGCCTGATGGAGTGGACGCCAGAAGCCGAAGCAGCATTGCAAGGTTTGAAGAAGTACCTCTCTTCCGCGCCAATACTAGTTGCGCCTAGGCCACAGGAACCATTGCTGCTATACCTGGTGGCAACGGACCAGGTGGTCAGCGCTGCACTAGTGGCGCAGAGAGAGGTTGACGACGAGGTTATGGCGGCGGCAGAGCCCGACACCACCAATGCAGAGACGACACGGCCAGATGACGTGCCGCCGAGGAAGAAAATGATGCATTACCCGGTCTACTTTGTCAGTTCCCTCCTGCAGGGGGCTAGATCAAGGTACTCCGGCGTGCAAAAACTGCTCTTCGGCCTTCTTATGGCCTCGAGGAAGCTGCATCACTAGTTCCAGGCACACGAAATCACTGTCATCACTCGCTTCCCTCTGCAGCGGATATTGCACAATCGGGATGCGACGGGAAGAATTGTGGAATGGGCACTGGAGCTGTCCAGCTTTGGCCTCAAGTTTGAAAGTACCTCGACAATTCAGAGTCGAGCCCTAGCGGAGTTCATTGCAGAATGGACCGCAACGCCTGACGAAGAAGCCCAAGAGACTGCTCTCCCCGGCAAGGAAGCAAGTTGTGATTGGATCATGTACTTTGATGGAGCTTTCTCCTTACAAGGCGCCGGGGCTGGTGTACTACTTGTTGCGCCCACTGGAGAGCACCTCAAGTACGTGATCCGGATGCACTTCCCCAGGAAGGTGTCAACCAACAATACGACAGAGTATGAAGGGCTGCTTGCCGGTCTTAGGATCGCGGCGGACCTCGGAATCAAGAAACTCATCGTCAGGGGGGACTCACAGCTTGTCGTCAAGCAAGTTAACAAGGATTACCAGCGCCCGTTGATGAAGGCCTACGTCGATGAAGTGAGAAAGCTGGAAGAGCATTTCGACGGTATACAGGCTGAACACGTTCCCCGAGCGGAGAACGATATCGTCGATTACCTGTCCAAATGCGCTGCCCTCAAGCTACCTGTGGAACCACGTACCTTTGTGCTTCAGCTAACTCAGCCATCCGTTGATCCATCAACAGAGCAGAATAAGAGGAGGAAATCAGGGCCCGGCAAGTACTTTACCATCGAGCTCCCCGGAGCCGCCGGCAAGGATGTTGCCGAGGGTACTCAGCCCGCCACAGGATGACTAGCTCCGGCGGAGCGTCAAGCTCTGGCCGTCGAGGCAGCCGCTCCTATAGCAGGGGAAATGCCTTTAGCCCTCGTCGTCGAGCCTCAGGCTCCAGCATGGGCACAACATACAATCCGATTCCTCCAAACAGGGGAACTTCCTGAGGAGCAGGAAGAAGCGGAGAGAGTAGCCCGTCACTCTACCATGTACCACTTCGTCGATGGCGTCCTGTACAGGAAGAGGCCGAACGGTGTGAAATTGAAGTGTATCCCTCGAGAGGAAGGACTGGAGCTGTTGGCAGAGATACACGGAGGCATATGTGGATCCCACATTGGGTCAAAGGCCCTTGCCGGCAAGGCATTCCGGCAAGGTTTCTTCTGGCCCACCGCCCTCCAGGATGCCACGACACTAGTCACCAGGTGTGAAGCGTGTCAGTTCCATTCAAAGAAGCTCCATCAACCAGCCCAAGCCCTTCAAACCATTCCTCTCTCCTGGCCCTTCTCGGTCTTGGGGCTCGACATACTGGGCCCTTTCCCCTGAAGGAAATATGCCCTAGAGGCAATAATAAAGTTATTATTTATTTCCTCATATCATGATAAATGTTTATTATTCATGCTAGAATTGTATTAACTGGGAACATGATACATGTGTGAATACATAGACAAACATATAGTCACTAGTATGCCTCTACTTGACTAGCTCATTAATCAAAGATGGTTATGTTTCCTAACCATAGACATGTGTTGTCATTTGATTAATGGGATCACATCATTAGGAGAATGATGTGATTGACATGACCCATTCCGTTAGCCTAGCACTTGATCGTTTAGTATATTGCTATTGCTTCCTTCATGATTTATACATGTTCCTGTAACTATGAGATTATGCAACTCCCGTTTACCGGAGGAACACTTTGGGTGCTACCAAACGTCACAACGTAACTGGATGATTATAAAGGAGTACTACAGGTGTCTCCAAAGGTACATGTTGGGTTGGCGTATTTCGAGATTAGGTTTTGTCACTTCGATTGTCGGAGAGGTATCTCTGGGCCCTCTCGGTAATGCACATCACTATAAACCTTGCAAGCAATGTATCTAATGAGTTAGTTACGGAATGATGCATTACGTAACGAATAAAGAGACTTGCCAGTAACGTGATTGAACTAGGTATTGGATACCGACGATCGAATCTCGGGCAAGTAACATACCGATGACAAAGGGATCAACGTATGTTGTTATGCGGTTTGACCGATAAAGATCTTCGCAGAATATGTAGGAGCCAATATGAGCATCCAGGTTCCGCTATTGGTTATTGACCGAGAATAGTTCTAGGTCATGTATACATTGTTCTCGAACCCGTAGGGTCCGCACGCTTAAGGTTTCGATGACAGTTATATTATGAGTTTATGAGTTTTGATGTACCGAAGGAGTTCGGAGTCCCGGATGAGATCGGGGACATGACGGGGAGTCTCGAAATGGTCGAGACATAAAGATCGATATATTGGACGACTATATTCGGAGTTCGGAAAGGTTCCGAGTGATTCGAGTATTTTTCGGAGTACCGGAGAGTTACGGGAATTCGCCGGCGAGTATATGGGCCTTATTGGGCCATACGGGAATAGAGGAGAGAGGCCAAAAGGAAGGAGGCCTACGCCCCCCCTCTGGTCCGAATTGGACAAGGGGGGCAGCCCCCTTTTCCTTCTCCCTCTCCTCCTCTTTTCTTCTCCAACAAGGAAAGGAGGAGTCCTACTCCCAGTGGGAGTAGGAATCCCCCCTTCGTGCGCCTCCTCCATAGGCCGGCCGCCTCCCCCCTTGCTCCTATATATATGGGGGCAGGAGGGCACCCCAAAGACACAACAACAATTGATCCTTGAGATCTATTAGCCGTGTGCGGTGCCCCCCTCCACCATAGTCCTCCTCGATAATATTGTAGCGGTGCTTAGGCGAAGCCCTGTGATGGTAGAACATCAAGATCGTCACCACGCCGTCGTGCTGACGGAACTCTCTCTCGACACTCGGCTGGATCGGAGTTCGAGGGACATCATCGAGCTGAACGTGTGCTAGAACTCGGAGGTGCCGTAGTTTCGGTGCTTGATCGGTCGGGCCGTGAAGACGTACGACTACATCAACCGCGTTGTTCTAACGCTTCCGCTTTCGGTCTACAAGGGTATGTAGATTACACTCTCCCCTCTTATTGCTATGCATCACCATGATCTTGCGTGTGCATAGGAATTTTTTTGAAATTACTACGTTCCCCAATAGTGGCATCCGAGCCTGGTTTTATGCGTAGATGTCATATGCACGAGTAGAACACAAGTGAGTTGTGGGCGATACAAGTCATACTGCTTACCAGCATGTCATACTTTGGCTCAGCGGTATTGTGAGATGAAGCGGTCCGGACCGACATTACGCGTACGCTTACGCGAGACTGGTTTCACCCTTACAAGCACTCGTGCTTAAAGGTGACTGGCGGGTGTCTGTCTCTCTCACTTTAGTTGAACCAACTGTGGCTATGCCCGGTCCTTGCGAAGGTTAAAACAACATTAACTTGACGAACTATCGTTGTGGTTTTGATGCGTAGGTAAGAACGGTTCTTGCTAAGCCCGTAGCAGCCACGTAAAATTTGCAACAACAAAGTAGAGGACGCCTAACTTGTTTTTGCAGGGCATGTTGTGATGTGATATGGTCAAGACGTGATGCTATATTTTATTGTATGAGATGATCATGTTTTGTAACCGAAGTTATCGGCAACTGGCAGGAGCCATATGGTTGTCGCTTTATTGTATGAAATGCAAACGCCCTATAATTGCTTTACTTTATCACTAAGCGGTAGCGATAGTCGTAAAAGCAATAGATGGCGTAACGACAACGATGCTACGATGGAGATCAAGGTGTCGCGCCGGTGACGATGGTGATCACGACGGTGCTCCGAAGATGGAGATCACAAGCACAAGATGATGATGGCCATATCATATCACTGATATTGATTGCATGTGATGTTTATCCTTTATGCATCTTATCTTGCTTTGATTGACGGTAGCATTTTAAGATGATCTCTCACTAAATTATCAGGAAGTGTTCTCCCTGAGTATGCACCGTTGCGAAAGTTCTTCGTGCTGAGACACCACGTGATGATCGGGTGTGATAGGCTCTACGTTCAAATACAACGGGTGCAAAACAGTTGCACACACGGAATACTCAGGTTAAACTTGACGAGCCTAGCATATAACAGATATGGCCTCGGAACACGGAGACCGAAAGGTCGAGCGTGAATCATATAGTAGATATGATCAACATATTGATGTTCACTGTTGAAACTACTCCATCTCACGTGACGATCGGACATGGTGTAGTTGATATGGATCACGTAATCACTTAGAGGATTAGAGGGATGTCTATCTAAGTGGGAGTTCTTAAGTAATATGATTAATTGAACTTAAATTTATCATGAACTTAGTCCTGGTAGTATTTTGCAAATTATGTTGTAGATCAATAGCTTGCATTGTTGCTTTCATATGTTTATTTTGATATGTTCCTAGAAAAAATTGTGTTGAAAGATGTTGGTAGCAATGATGCGGATTGGATCCGTGATCTGAGGTTTATCCTCATTGCTGCACAGAAGAATTATGTCCTTAATGCACCACTAGGTGACAGACCTATTGCAGGAGCAGATGTAGATGTTATGAACGTTTGGCTAGCTCAATATGATGACTACCTGATAGTTTAGTGCACCATGCTTAACGGCTTAGAATCGGGACTTCAAAGACGTTTTGAATGTCATGGACCATATGAGATGTTCCAGGAGTTGAAGTTAATATTTCAAGCAAATACCCGAGTTGAGAGATATGAAGTCTCCAACAAGTTCTATGGCTAAAAGATGGAGGAGAATCGCTCAACTAGTGAGCATGTGCTCAGATTGTCTGGGTACTACAATCGCTTGAATCAAGTGGGAGTTAATCTTCCAGATAAGATAGTGATTGACAGAGTTCTCTAGTCAACATCACCAAGTTAGTAGAACTTTGTGATGAACTACAGTATGCAAGGGATGACGAAAACGATTCCCGAGCTCTTCGTGATGTTGAAATCGACGAAGGTAGAAATCAAGAAAGAGCATCAAGTGTTGATGGTTGACAAGATCACTAGTTTCAAGAAAAGGGCAAAGGGAAAGAAAGGGAAACTTCAAGTAGAATGACAAGCAAGTTTTCACTCTCGCGAAGAAGCCCAAAGCTGGACCAAAGCCTGAAACTGAATGATTATACTACAAAGGAAATGGTCACTGGAAGTGGAAATGCCCTGAATATTTGGTGGATAAGAAGGATGGCAAAGTGAACAAGGGTATATTTGATATATAGGTTATTGATGTGTACCTTACTAGTGTTTATAGTAGCCCCTGAGTATTTGATACTTGTTCGGTTGCTAAATATTAGTAACTCGAAACAGGAGTTACAGAATAAACAGAGACTAGTTGAGGGTGAAGTGACGATGTGTGTTGGAAGTGGTTCCAAGATTGATATGATCATCATCGCACACTCCCTATACTTTCGGGATTAGTGTTAAACCTAAATAAATGTTATTTGGCGTTTGCGTTGAGCATGAATATGATTTTATCATGTTTATTGCGATACGGTTATTCATTTAAAGTCAAAGAATAATTGTTGTTCTATTTACATGAATAAAACCTTTGATGGTCATACACCCAATGAAAATAGTTTGTTGGATCTCGATCGTAGTAATACACATATTCATAATATTGATGCCAAAAGATGCAAAGTTGATAATGATAGTGCAACTTATTTGTGGCACTGCCGTTTGGGTCATATCGGTGTAAAGCGCATGAAGAAACTCCATAAAGATGGATTTTTGGAATCTCTTGGTTATGAATCATTTGATGCTTGCGAACCGTGCCTTTTGGGAAAGATGACTAAAACTCCGTTCTCCAGAACAATGAAACGAGCTACTGACTTGATGGAAATAATACATACCGATGTATATGGTCCAATGATTGTTGATGCTCGTGGCGGGTATCGTTATTTTCTGACCTTCACAAGATGAATTGAGCAGATATGAGTATATCTACTTAATGAAGCACAAGTCTAAAACATTTGGAAAGTTCAAAGAATTTCAGAGTGAAGTGGAGAATGATCGTAACAAGAAAATAAAGTTTCTGCAATTTGATCGCGGAGACAAATATTTGAGTTACGAGTTTGGTCTTCAATTAAAATAGTGTGGAATAGTTTCACAAACTCATGCCACCTGGAACACCACAGCTTAATGGTGTGTCCGAACGTCATAACAGTACTTTATTGGATATAGTGCGATCTATGATGTATCTTACCAATTTACCACTATCGTTTTGGGGTTATGCATTAGAGACAGTTGCATTCACTTTAAAAAAGGGCACCATCAAAATCCATTGAGACGACGCCTTATGAACTGTGGTTTGGCGAGAAACCAAAGTTGTCGTTTCTTAAAGTTTGGGGCTGCGATGCTTATGTGAAAAAGTTTTCACCTGATAAGCTCGAACCCAAATCGGAGAAGTGCGTCTTCATAGAATACCCAAAGGTAACTATTGGGTACACCTTCTATCACAGATCCGAAAGCAAGATTCGTTGCTAAGATGGATCCTTTCTAGAGAAGGAGTTTCTCTCGAAAGAAGTGGGTGGGAGGAAAGTAGAACTTGATAAAGTAATTGTACCTTCTCCCAAATTGGAAAGTAGTTCATCACAGAAATCAGTTCCAGTGATGCCTACACCGATTAGTGAGGAAGTTAATGATGATGATCATGAAGCTTCAGATCAAGTTACTACCGAACCTCGTAGGTCTTCCAGAATAAGATCCGCACCAAAGTGGTACGGTAATCCCGTTCTAGAAGTCATGTTACTAGACCATGATGAACCTATGAACTATGAGGAAGCGATGATGAGCCCAGATTCCGTGAAATGGCTTGAGGCCATGAAATCTAAGATAGGATCCATGTATGAGAACAAATTATGGACTTTGATTGACTTGCTCGATGATCAACAAGCCATGTTAAATAAATGTATCTTCAAGAGGAAGAAGGACAATGATAGTAGTGTTACTATCTACAAAGCTCGACTTCTCACAAAAAGGTTTTCGACAAGTTCAAGGTGTTGACTACAATGTGATTTTATCAACTGCAGCGATGCTTAAGTCTGTCTGAATCATGTTAGCAATTGTCACATGTTATGAAATCTGGCAAATGGATGTCAAAACTACATTCTTTAATGGATTTATTAAAGAAGAGTTGTATATGATGCAACCAGAAGGTTTTGTTAATCCTAAAGGTACTAACAAAATGTGCAAGCTCCAACGATCCATCAATGGACTGGTGCAAGCATCTCGGAGTTGGAATATACGCTTTGATGAGTTGATCAAAGCATATGGTTTTATACAGACTTTTGGAAAGGCCTGTATTTACAAGAAAGTGAGTGGGAGCTCTGTAGCATTTCTGATATTATATGTGCAAGACATATTGTTGATTGGAAATGATATAGAATTTCTGGATAGCATAAAAGGATACTTGAATAAAAGGTTTTTCAATGAAAGACCTCGGTGAAGCTGCTTACATAATTTGCATCAAGATCTATTGAGATAGATCAAGACGCTTGATAAGTATTTCAATAAGTACATACCTTGTCAAGATTTTGAAATAGTTCAAAATGGAACAGTCAAAGAAAGAGTTCTTCCCTGTGTTGCAAAGGTGTGAAGTTGAGTAAGACTCAAGACCCGACCACGGCAGAAAATAGAAAGAGAATGAAAGTCATTCCCTATGCATCAGTCATAGGTTCTATAAAAGTATGCCATGCTATGGACCAGACCTATTGTATACTCTGCCCTGGTTTGGCAAGGGAGTACAATAGTGATCTAGGAGTAGATCACTGGACATTGGTCAAAATTATCCTTAGTAGAATAAGGATATGTTTCTCGATTATGGAGGTGATAAAAGAGTTCGTCGTAAAGAGTTACATCGATGCAAGCTTTTACACCGATCCAGATGACTCTACGTCTCAATCTGGATACATATTGAAAGTGGGAGCAATTAGCTAGAGTAGCTCCGTGCAAAGCATTGTAGACATAGAATATTTGCAAAATACATACGACTCTGTAATATGACAGACCCGTTGACTAAACTTCTCTCACGAGCAAAACATGATCATACCTTAGTACTCTTTAGGTGTTAATCACATAGCGATGTGAACTAGATTATTGACTCTAGTAAACCTTTTGGGTGTTGATCACATGACGATGTGAACTATGGGTATTAATCACATACAGATGTGAATATTGGTGTTAAATCACATGATGATGTGAACTAGATTATTGACTCTAGTGCAAGTGGGAAACTGAAGGAAATATGCCCTAGAGGCAATAATAAAGTTATTATTTATTTCCTCATATCATGATAAATGTTTATTATTCATACTAGAATTGTATTAACCGGAAACATGATACATGTGTGAATACATAGACAAACATATAGTCACTAGTATGCCTCTACTTGACTAGCTCATTAATCAAAGATGGTTATGTTTCCTAACCATAGACATGTGTTGTCATTTGATTAATGGGATCACATCATTAGGAGAATGATGTGATTGACATGACCCATTCCGTTAGCCTAGCAGTTGAACGTTTAGTATATTGCTATTGCTTCCTTCATGACTTATACATGTTCCTGTAACTATGAGATTATGCAACTCCCGTTTATCGGAGGAACACTTTGGGTGCTACCAAACATCACAACATAACTGGGTGATTATAAAGGAGTACTACAGGTGTCTCCAAAGGTACATGTTGGGTTGGCGTACTTCGAGATTAGGTTTTGTCACTCCGATTGTCGGAGAGGTATCTCTGGGCCCTCTCGGTAATGCACATCACTATAAGCCTTGCAAGCAATGTAGTTAATGAGTTAGTTATGGAATGATGCATTACGTAACGAATAAAGAGACTTGCCAGTAACGAGATTGAACTAGGTATTGGATACCGATGATCGAATCTCGGGCAAGTAACATACCGATGACAAAGGGAACAACGTATGTTATTATGCGGTTTGACCGATAAAGATCTTCGCAGAATATGTAGGAGCCAATATGAGCATCCAGGTTCCGCTATTGGTTATTGACCGAGAATAGTTCTAGGTCATGTCTACATTGTTCTCGAACCCATAGGGTCCGCACGCTTAAGGTTTCGATGACAGTTATCTTATGAGTTTATGAGTTTTGATGTACCGAAGGAGTTCGGAGTCCCGGATGAGATCGGGGACATGACGAGGAGTCTCAAAATGGTCGAGACATAAAGATCGATATATTGGACGACTATATTCGGAGTTCGAAAAGGTTCTGAGTGATTCGGGTATTTTTCGGAGTACCGGAGAGTTACGGGAATTCGCCGGGGAGTATATGGGCCTTATTAGGCCATACGGGAATAGAGGAGAGAGGCCAAAAGGAAGGAGGCCTACGCCCCCCCTCTGGTCCGTATTGGACAAGGGGGGCAGCCCCCTTTTCCTTCTCCCTCTCCTCCTCTTTTCTTCTCCAACAAGGAAAGGAGGAGTCCTACTCCTGGTGGGAGTAGGACTCCCCCCTTGGTGCGCCTCCTCCATAGGTCGGCCGCCTCCCCCTTGCTCCTATATATATGGGGGCAGGGGGGCACCCCAAAGACACAACAACAATTGATCCTTGAGATCTATTAGCCGTGTGCGGTGCCCCCCTCCACCATAGTCCTCCTCGATAATATTGTAGCGGTGCTTAGGCGAAGCCTTGCGACGGTAGAACATCAAGATCGTCACCACGCCGTCGTGCTGACGGAACTCTCTCTCGACACTCGGCTGGATCGGAGTTCGAGGGACGTCATCGAGCTGAACGTGTGCTAGAACTCGGAGGTGCCGTAGTTTCGGTGCTTGATCGGTCGGGCCGTGAAGACGTACGACTACATCAACCGCGTTGTTCTAACGCTTCCGCTTTCGGTCTACAAGGGTATGTAGATTACACTCTCCCCTCTTGTTGCTATGCATCACCATGATCTTGCGTGTGCGTAGGAATTTTTTTTAAATTACTACGTTCCCCAACATCCCCCGCGCTGTCGGGGGCTTTGAGTACTTGTACGTTGCGATCGACAAGTTCACAAAGTGGCCAGAGGTGGAGGCAGTGAGGAAGGTCACAGCTCAGTCAGCCGTCAAGTTCTTCAAGGGACTAGTGTGCCGTTTTGGCGTACCTAACAGGGTTATCACTGACAACGGCACCCAGTTCACAAGCTGCACCTTCATGCAATATACCCAAGACCTCGGCAACAAAGTCTGTTTTGCTTCTGTTGATCACCCGCGAAGCAATGGTCAAGCTGAGAGGGCAAATGCTGAAGTACTGCGAGGCTTGAGGACCAAGACCTTCAACAGGCTGCACAAGAGTGGAAGGCACTGGATTGATGAGTTGTCGACGGTTCTTTGGTCGATCAGGATGACGCCAAATCGAGCCACCGGCCAGACACCTTTTGCCCTGGTACACGGGGCGGAAGCAGTTCTCCCCATTGAACTCATATACGGGTCACCTCGAGTGCTCGCTTATGACGAGCTTGAGCAAGAGCAACTGCGGCAAGATGACGCACTGCTCCTTGAGGAAGATCATCTTCGGGCGGCTGTGAGAGCAGCACGCTACCATCAAGCCTTGCGCCACTACCATAGCCGCAAGGTTCATGCCCGGAGCCTTGAGGAAGGCGACCTTGTCCTTCGGCGCGTTCAATCGGCCAAGAATTCCAACAAGTTGACGCCAAAGTGGGAAGGCCCTTATCGGGTAATACGAGTCACCAGGCCCGGCGCAGTCCGCCTGGAGACCCAAGATGCTGTTCCGGTGAGTAACTCCTGGAACATTGAGCATCTTCGCAAGTTTTACCCATGAGGCGCGGCTTGTCGGGCCCCCCGGCAAGCCACCTTTTGTACAAGCATCGCCGATGATGCATGTAACCCTTTGTATAAAGCCAGGCGCAGACCTTGAGCATAAATAAATGAAGCATTGGCGCCCTAAGTTATAGCATGCATGCTAGGTCAAGTCTCGTCCTTGGTTAGGGTTGATAGTGCTTAAGCAGCGACTAACCCCTAGCTTAGAGGTCTAGTGTGTGTCCCTTTGCTGTTCTTTTGTCTTCTTTGGTTCGCAGGACTCGCAAATATCCTTGCCGGATCACTTGAGAACGAAAAGGAAAAGAGGGACAGACCGGCGTCTAGACCCCAGCAAGCCAGTATTGCCGGGGGCTACAAGTACAAAGATTCACCCACGGCAAACCAGAGTTGCTGGGGGCTATAACTTTAGATAAGTTCTTCTTCCCTTATCATGCATTCCCTCATGGGCTGAGGTATGTGAAACCTCGTTTTTTTCCAAAGCTACCGCGCTCCCCTAAAAACTCAAGGCCCTAGGGCTCGCTCCTGGGGCCAGGTTTAGTCGTAGTCGTGGCGGCAAAAGGGTGAAACGAGGAGCCTGAACCCACCTCATCCCTGCCTCCGCCGAAAGCATGAGAAGGGTCGAGCGAAGTGGGAAGACGGCAGGGCCTGTTGCCGGGCAAGGAAATGTTTATCTTGAGGATATCAAGGATTTATTCCTTGTCGTGGGTTCTACCCGCAAACAAATGACCCGGCAAGCATCCCTTTTTCATTAAAAACATTCCACTCAGGTATAGCCCATAGGGAATGAAAAACATGAATGGTGGGATTACAAGTTTTAAATTCAGCTAAAGCCTAAAGGCTTACAAACTAAAAAGAGATAAGGTGCCCGTAACCCCTTTCTTGTCCCTTTCCTCAGGAGGCAGGTCAAGGAGGCGAAAAGGGCAAAAGGGAGCGCCTAGGCGAGCTACGGGTGACAGGAGGCACCAAGAGAACATCTCGGTGATCGTCCGAAGGCTGGATGGTGATGGCGGCACCGGAAGCAGTGCTCAAAGACGAGGCGGTAGGGCGTCAGCACGCGTCAAAGGCGTCGGTGTCCGCGTACTCCGATTTGACGGCCTTGACGCCCGCCCTCTTCCTCTTCTGCAGCCTCCCAACGCCAGTCGCCCAAGGAGATGACCCCGAGAAGTTCATGAAGCCGGCAACACGGATGATGGGATCGCCAGTGCCGCACGGAGCGGCGCCTGACACCTAGTTGGACCCGTCATCCTGCCGCCCGCTACCCTCGTCGTCGCTGCCACTGTCCTCCTCGTCACTCCCGTTCGAGGAGGAGTCTTCGCTATCAGAAGAGCTCTCGATGCAGCACCTTGCCCGAGTCCCGAAGCACCCAAAGACCTTGATGGAGAGGAGGCCGCACTCCATCAGCTTGAAATGGAGGGTGAGCCCCGCCGTCAAGCGGTGGATATGAGCGAACGTCTTCCACCCTCGGCCCAGATACATCACGTGAGGGGCTGGGAAGTCGACGCGAGCTCGCGTATCACTGATCCAACAGCCCCTCATGTGCAACCGCAAGGACTCCGGCGGATCCAGCTCCATCTCGCTCGCGAATGGAGTCGGGAGACAAAGACGAGGCGAGGTGACCAGCGCAGTCTGACGAAGAACTCGCAAGGGTCATCCCCAACATGGCCCTCCATGGGAGGAAGAACTACTGGCGAAGGCGAGGCCGGCGCGCCGCCCCGTTCTCCTCTTCCTTGAGCACCTCGGCCTCGCCCACGGCCTCGCCCCCTCCCCCTTCCCCTCGCGGCTGGCTCTGCCACCACGGGTAAAGGGGAAGGGAGGGCGTGTTGTCGAGCGGCGACCCTCGCCGCCACCGTTGAAGAACCAGGATTCCCTCTCTCCATGGTGGATGGAGGGAGGGGAGAGAGCAGAAGCTGAAGGAAAGAGAAGGCGGAAGAGTGCGGGATGCCATCTCCTCCCCCCCCCCCTCCCGCTCTTTATAAAGAGCAGGGATGGGGGTTCGGCCACCCCACTGAGCCAATCAAGATACGGAAGGCACAGGGAACTGGGACCAACTCGCTGCCCCGGCCCGCGATGGCCCGGTACCCCGCCTACACCGTTCGCCACCCTGAGCGCGTGAGAACCACGTGGCAGGCATGCGGACCGAGGCGACAGGTGAGGAGACCTCTCCCCACCCGGTGATCATGGGGGGTGGACGCCTTGAAGACCGGACCGTTCAGTAAACGGGCCGAGCCTCCACGCCTCCCTCCGTTTATGGGGAAGGCGCGAACCGCCCCCTTTTACTATGACGTGACGCATGCGCGCAGAGCTCAGCCCCACGCATGCCGCCCACGTCACACACGTCTCCCCACGCCAAGCCACGCGCGGGAGGCATGAGAAGCGCAGTGCGCGAAGAAACTTACCGCGGTAAAAACTACACCGCCTGCCCGCGCACCGTTTTTGGGCCTAGCCCAACGACGCGATTGCGCTTACGTGTGGCCCAGGCCCGGGGGCTCCTGTCGGTGTACAAAAAGAGGGGTACACTTTTTGTACCCCTATAACTGTGCACGAGCAGTCCGAGCCACGGACGCCACCGCACCGAGCAAGGCAAGGGAGGTGAGCCAAGGTAAGGCCGAAGCTCGAAGGAAGCAGAATGACGCCAAGACCAAGACCACAAAGAGTGAACAGGACGAAGCGGACTCCCTCGGCAAGATCCTTTCCGGGGCAGTTTTAGCCAATCCGGCAAGACCCTTGCCATGGCAGCTCGCCCCACACCTACGGAGCGAATCACCCTTGAGTCCACTGCCCCCGTGGGGCGGGGATTCGGGAGACATCCCCGTGATGGCATGCAGATCTTTGTGAAGACATTCAAGATCAGATACACACAATAGAAGATGACGACCCTTGGCGGGATCCCAGCCAAGGGGGACCACAAGGCCCCCGGCAAGAGCCTTGCTGGGAGTAACAGCGGGCACCACGACAAGACCCTTGCCGGGGCCCCGGCAAGACCCTTGTCGGGGCTACAGCGAGGCCCTTGCCAAGGACACCCGTAGGGCCACCATCAGGCCCACGCCAATTCCAACCTCCACCACCATTCGCATGCAGCCGCCGACCCAACCAGTTGGGCAAGCACCTGCGTCGCAGCAAGCGGATCTTCGTGGAGACCCACCGCTGCACCACCTCAGCTACCTGCCTGCCTACATGGCACCACGGGCACCGCTGGCCAGGATGCGTGTCGACGCGAAAGGGATCGGCGACGGACAAGACTGGACTCTCCCCCGCCCCCGATAAAGCAAGGACACCTAAGCACGACACATTAAATGCGCCTTGTCATGTAATGCATGGGATAAACTCGTATCATTGTGCCCTTTCCACCTCCTGTGTGCCACTGTGGCAACCTCTTTTCCCTTTAAAAGGAGGCCCAAGGCAACCAGGAGGGGGATTCGGCTTTTTGGAGCTCCTCACGCCCCATTACTAGCTCAAGAACACAGATAAACAAATCATCAAGGCAGGAGTAGGGTTTTACGCATCCTCGCGGCCCGAACCTGGATAAAAGAACCCGTGTGCTATCTGTTTGATCCGCCCTTCTCACAACCCCGCGCCCCGCAACCGTAGTAGGGATTCTCGTGATCCCATAGGTGTCGTCCTTGCACCGACATTGGTTGAAATTATTAATCGTTGTCCTAGCTAGAAAATGGGTTGTACTTTTAACAAACTGTAAATGGGCTGTAGTAAATTCCATTAGAATTCAAAAATGGGCTGCACATTCTTACAAATCTCAAATGGGTTATAAGTTCTCTGCCACACACTTGTGGGGTTACTAAGTTGACACGTCCCCTCAAAAAAAATAAGTTGATGCGTATGCAAGGCTTTGTCAACTTATAGTCAACACACGGTTCTAGCGGCAGTGGCCGTTGGATGTCCATCCAACGGATGTCGTGCTTGTTCTTCAATCTCGGATATTCTAGCTTCACCCGCCCAAAAACTAATTCCTCCCCCTAACATCTGAGGCGCACCATTTCGTAAGCTGACCTGTGGGCCTACTAAGTTGATGCGTACCAAAGGCTTTGTCAACTTTAGTCAATATAAACGATTCTAGCTGTAGTGACCGAATGATGTCCATCCAATGACCGTCATGCTTCTTCAACCTCTGGTCCTCTTGCTCCAGCCGCCCAAAGCAGCGCCTGTCATGCCGCCTGCTCCTGCCTACCTAACCGGTTGTGCTGCCGCAAAGGCCTCATCGCCCTACTACTCCCATCGCTGGCCAGGCCACCCCTCCACTCACCCACACCCCGTGTTATTCTGTGGCAACGGCAGCCTCACGTCGTAGCTGAACCAGTGAACCCCCGTACTCCTCTCCGCATGGGCATCCACTGTCGTGTCTTCCCCGGCTCCGCGTCGTCCCCTTCCTAGGCCTTGCCATCGCCCACCGCCCTGGTGCTCTCGGCGCAGCGTGGTCAATGTGGTCAACGACCGACTTCCATCGGAAGAGCAATGTACGTGGAGAGGCTGACAGCTAGGTCCACGGCCGCAGCAAGGAAGTGCCTCCTTATTACGGGGAAAATAATAATTCCTCCAACTGACAGTAGGGACCCACTGGACGGGCCACCATGTTTCGCAAAAATAACGTTTCCTCCATGACTGCTGGGACCTACCAGCTACATCTTCGCACGCAAGGAAGTGTGTCCATATTACGGGCAAAAAAATGATTCGCCCCCGACTACTGGGACCCACCAGCTACATCTTCACACACAAGGAAGTGCCTGACAGTCGGGACCCACCTGGTCGAAGCATACGTAGCATTGTCATTCTGGTCGCGAATGTGTACATACATACTGGTCGATGTAGAGGCGCTCACTTGTCATAGTAGAGGCGCGCACGTAGCATGTACACATATGTATAGCGGCCAGGGTGCAAGAAAGAAAATACGGCCACATATGTACATACGGGCAGGGTCTCGAATGCCTACTCGCGCATACGTACGGCTAGGCCTTGTGTACATGGCTAGGTTGGAACGGAGAAACTGCATCGTCGTCGTGTTCATGGGGAGCCAACCAGCTGGGTCGGAACGAAATGCATCGTCGTGTTGATCGGGGGCTTGGATGGAATAGCCAATGGAAACGAGGCCTAACGTACCGCAGAACGGAGAAAACGGCCTTGTGTTTGACCGGCCACGGTCGAAACGGGATCCTGTTCATTGGGAGGGGTCTGGCATAACGCAAAACGGAGGAAACGGACTTCTGTTGGACCTCCTACGGTCGAAACGGGGTCCTGTTGATCGTGAGGGGTGTGGCATACCGCAAAATGGAGGAAACAGACTTGTGTTGGAGCGCTACAGTTGAAACGGGGGTCCTATTCATCGGGGGGGTTATGGCGTATGATACGTCTCCAACGTATCTATAATTTATGAAGCATTCATGCTATTTTATTATCTATTTTGAATGTTTATGGGCTTTATTATACACTTTTATATTATTTTTGGGAATAACCTATTAACCGGAGGCCTAGCCCATATTGTTGTTTTCTTGCCTATTTCAGTGTTTCGAAGAAAAGGAATATCAAACAGAGTCCAGACGGAATGAAACCTTCAGGAGCGTTATTTTTGGAACGGATGTGGTCCAGGAGACTTGGAGTTGAAGTCAAGGAAGCTTCGAGGTGGCCACGAGGGTGGGGGGTGATGAAGTCATGTACCTAGGGTAGGGTCATGGACCTATCTAGGATACCCTACCCAAGGACATCCTTAGAAGAAGCTACCTTCCAGTCGACCAAGAGGGACTTCACTCGACGAACTCAAGGACACTCGACGATGAAGATAGCCACTCGACCATGAAGCTAACCACTCGACGGCCAGGAGACCTAAAGTCACTCAGCACGCAACGGTCTGTCATTAAGTAGCTTTAATAGTCTTCATGGCACTTTATGAGGGCGTTACCAGTAACCCCCTGTCTTAATGTACTTTAAACCCTGCATAACTGAGGGCCGGAAGGGGTCTGGCGAACTCTATATAAGCCACCCCCCCTCCTCAGTGTAAAGGGTTCGCACCCCTGTAACTCATATACACATAAACCAGTCGACCGCCTCCGGGCTCCGAGACGTAGGGCTATTACTTCCTCCGAGAAGGGCCTGAACTTGTAAAACACTCGTGTGTACAACTACTCCATAGCTAGGATCTTGCCTCTCCATACCTACCCCCCATTCTACTATCAGACTTAGAACCACGACAGTTGGCGCCCACCGTGGGGCAGGTGTCTTAGCGACTTTTTGGAGAAGTTGCAATTTGTTCGATTGCCTTCATCATGGTTTCTGGCGGAGCTCTGGTCGAGGGCCGCGACATCCGTCTCGGTGCGCTCGCTTTCATCGCCGACTACTCCGCTTGGCTCCAGGAGGCACCACTCGACATCGACGCGCTCCCTGTCCGCGGGGCGACGCACTTTCGGGCGTGTGTCCGTGGCGTCCTGCTGCGACAGCCGTCGACCCCATACCGGTCGACTCCTATGCCGTCCTCCCTCCCTATCTCCCGCCAGCGCAAGCGCTCCGGTTGGTCGAGGCTTCAGCGATGGGTGAGACACGCAGTGGCTCGCCAATCGGCCACCACCCAAGTCACGGCAATTGAGCCCAACGAATCTCTCTACGACCTATTCGATCTGTCGACTGGCTCCGTAGAGACTGCATCCGAGTGCGACAGCAGTGATCCAGCGGCGGAGGTCCTGATGGTCAACGGGCCTCGTAGCCCTCCCGGTTTCCCCGCATCGACGGGATGGACGATGGAGGTGACCCCGCTCAGGCCCACAAAGAATATCAGCCCGAGCCACTCACTTCTCAGCAAAGAGAAGATCTTCGCGGCCGGAACATGGATGCCCTGCATACTCCCATCGCACGAGAAACTCCTGAGGCTCGTGCTTTGGAAGAGGCGCGTTTGGCCAACTTGGCTGAACGCACTCGACTGGAGAACCTCCAGCGAGCACTCGACGAGCGTGCGCGTCAACGAGTACCTGACTCCAGCCGACGTCAGCTCTTTCCGCAACCGACTCAGGTATATTGAACCCCGATTCAGAATTTGGCAGCTGCAGCCCGTATAGCGGAGTCAATTCAGCCCTCTCAGTCGGAGGCTGGAAGAGGCTTGATGCAGATCAGGGATTTGCTCCGGGCGGTAGGAGATCATAATTCAGTCGTGTCACAGTCGCGCAACAGGATTCACAGTCGATCCGTCGCTGCAAATACTGTTCAGTCAGCTCACAGCCCAAGGTCACCTCCGAGGCGCGTGGGACGTGAAGGCCGGCGGGACCACTATGATGACCGATTTGATCATGATGATAGGCATCGAGTGCCCACTCCTCCCCTGAGAAGTGGGTCTAACGCCCACCGGCAGCAAGATGACAGGCGCCAGCTCAGTGTTGGGCGGAGAGCTCCGGTCGACCCCAGAGAACCAGGCTTTGACGCGAGATCCATCATCATGCAAGGTTTGGTCGATTGGAACAGAGCTCATAGAGGTGGCCATGACAGAGATGTGCCCACTAGCAGCCGAGTCCATGTTTCAGGTCCAGAATGCTTTAGCAGAGCCATCAGAGTCGCGGTGATACCCCCCCAACTTCGGGTTGGCAACTGGGGTAAGTAAGTACACCGGAGAGTCCAAGCCTGAAACTTGGCTTGAAGACTACCGAGTGGCGGTACAGATTGGTGGTGGTAATGATGAGGTGGCCATGAAGCATTTGCCACTCATGCTAGAGGGTTCGGCCAGGGCGTGGTTGAATCAGTTAGCTCCTAGCAGCATTTACACCTGGGAAGATCTTTCTCGAGTGTTCGTCAGGACATTCGAGGGAACTTGCAAGCGACCGGCCGGATTGACGGAGCTGCAAGTCTGCGTACAAAAGTCGAGTGAAACATTGAGAGATTACATCCAGAGATGGATCACTTTGCATCATACCGTGGAGAATGTGTCGGACCATCAAGCGGTCTGCGCCTTCAAGGATGGTGTCAAGAACAGAGAGTTGAGCCTGAAGTTTGGTCGAACCGGAGATATGACCCTAAGTCGAATGATGGAGATTGCCACCAAATACTCTAACGGTGAAGAAGAGGACAGGCTCCGGAGTGGCAAGTATAAGCCGAGTCAATCGGAAAAAGGAAACTCCAGTCAGAAGCAGAAGCGGAAGGCCGAGCCAGCTTCTCCTGGAGAGGCTCTGGCCGTGACTCAGGGCAAATTAAAAGGGAAGCCCAAAGGATCTTGGAACCCCAAGAAGGTAAAGGATAAAGAAGGAAATGACGTGATGGATCTACCATGTCACATCCACACAAAGAAAGACGAAGAGGTTAACTTCATCTACCCGAAACATACCACTCGCCAGTGCCGGCTCTTAATCCAGCAGTTTCAAGGGAAACAGCCCAAGGACAAAGAGAAGGAGTCAGACAAGGCCGAGGACAAGGAGGACAGTGATGGAGGGTACCCTCATGTCAATTCCACCCTAATGATTTTTGCTGATGTAGAGAGCAAAAGTCGACTGAAAGTGATCAACCGAGAGGTAAATATGGTCGCCCCGGTGACACCAAGCTATCTGAGATGGTCGCAAACTCCCATTACGTTCGACCAGTCCGATCACCCTACTCATATTGCCACCCCTGGGAGGCAAGCGCTGGTGGTCGACCCAGTCGTCGAAGGCACTCAACTAACGAAGGTATTGATGGATGGCGGCAGTGGGTTGAATATACTGTCTGCAGAGACGCTCAAGGGAATGGGCATTCCGATGTCCAGGCTCAGCTCCAGCAACATGAGTTTTCACGGAGTCATTCCTGGAAAGAAGGCTGAGTCACTTGGTCAAATAGCTCTGGATGTAGTGTTCGGCAACTCGAAGCATTTCCGCAAAGAGAAGCTGACATTTGAAGTCGTGGATTTCCAGAGCGCTTACCACGCTATTTTGGGAAGACCAGCCTATGCCCGCTTCATGGCTCGACCATGTTATGTGTACCTCAAATTAAAGATGCCTGGCTCCAAAGGAGTGATCACTATCACTGGCAGCCGGAAGAAGGCAGAAGAGTGTTTCCAGAAAGGCTCGAAGATTGCGGATGCCCAGATAACAGTGGTAGAGCTGGAAGGATACAAGAAAAATGCAGATATGAGTGATTTGCTGCGGGCCAAGAAGCCCGCCACAGAGTCAGTGTTCCAGTCGTCAGGGGAGACAAAGCCAGTTCATATCCACCTGACTGACCCCAATGCAGCTCCGACCCATATTTCCACAACACTCGACTCTAAATAGGAAGAAGCGCTCATCCAATTCCTCCGTGAGAACTGGGACATCTTTGCATGAAAGCCAGCTGACATGCCGGGTGTTCCCAGGGGGCTGGCTGAGCATCGCCTTAGAGTCGACTCAAAAGCGAAACATGTTAAAGAACATCTTCGACGGTCCGCCGTTCAGAAGAAAAAAGCCATTGGCGAGGAGGTGGCTCGACTCCTTGCAGCAGAGTTTGTCCGAGAGATATACCACTCCGAGTGGCTCGCTAAAGTCGTCATGGTTCCCAAGAAGGACATATCACTTCGCATGTGCATTGATTTCAAACATATCAATCGGGCCTGCCCAAAAGATCATTTTCCTCTCCCTCGCATTGACCAAATTGTCGACTCGACTGCGGGATGCGAGAGATTGTCTTTTTTAGACGCTTATTCTGGGTATCATCAGATCCATCTGTATGGACCTGACGAAATCAAAACAGCTTTCATCACTCCATTCGGGTGCTTCTGCTATATCACCATGCCATTCGGTCTCAAGAATGCCGGAGCCACGTTCATGAGAATGATTCAAAAGTGTTTACTCACTCAAATCAGTCGGAATGTGGAAGCGTACATGGATGATATCGTGGTCAAGTCACGAAAGGGTTCTGACTTGTTGACTGACCTAGCTGAAACATTTGCCAATCTCAGGAGGTATGATATCAAGCTCAATCCATCAAAGTGCACATTCGGAGTACCTGGCGGAAAGTTACTCGGTTTTCTTGTTTCAGAACGAGGAATCGATGCTAACCCAGAAAAAGTTGGCACCATACTCCGAATGAAACGCCCTGTGCGTGTGCACGACGTCCAGAAGCTTACTGGATGCTTGGCCGCGTTAAGTCGATTCATCTCTTGCCTCGGTGAAAAGGCGTTGCCTCTTTACCGACTGATGAAGAAGGCAGACAAGTTCGAGTGGACTCCAGAAGCTGATGCAGCGTTTGCCGAGCTAAAAGCTCTGCTCTCCACCCAGCCGGTGCTTGCTGCTCCAATTAGCAAAGAGCCTCTATTGCTTTACATTGCAGCCACAGGACAGGTCGTCAGTACAGTACTTACGGTCGAGCGGGAAGAGGAACGTAAAACCTTCAAAGTTCAGCGCCCAGTGTATTATCTCTCTGAAGTTTTGACCCCATCGAAGCAAATATATCCTCATTATCAGAAGCTCGTATATGGGATCTACATGACCATGAAGAAGGTTGCTCATTATTTCTCTGATCATGACATTACAGTCGTCAGCGACGCACCATTGTCAGAGATTCTGCACAACAGAGATGCAACTGGTCGAGTGGCTAAATGGGCAATTGAACTCCTTCCCCTTGATATCAAATTTGAGGCAAAGAAATCCATTAAGTCCCAGGCTATAGCAGATTTCCTTGCCGAGTGGATTGAACAACAGCAGCCGACTCAAGTTCACTCGGAGCATTGGACAATGTTCTTTGATGGCTCTAAGATGTTAAATGGTTCTGGTGTTGGGGTAGTTTTGGTTTCTCCCCGAGGAGATAAGCTTAGATATGTGCTCCAGATCCACTTTGATTCCTCCAACAATGAAGCAGAATATGAAGCACTTTTGTATGGGTTGCACATGGCCATTTCACTCGGCATCCGTCGCCTTATGGTTTATGGCGACTCAGATTTGGTGGTCAATCAGGTGATGAAGGAGTGGGACGTTAGAAGCCCATCCATGACTGGATACTGCAATGCAGTGAGGAAGCTGGAAAAGAAATTCGAAGGGTTAGAGCTCCACCATATACCCCGACTGAAAAATCAAGCGGCTGATGATTTGGCGAAGATAGGATCCAAGAGAGAAGCCATCCCCAGTGATGTGTTCTTGGAGCATATCCATACTCCATCAGTCATAGAAGATCCTTTTACCGACGAAGCCCCGCAACCTAAGAGTGTTACGGATCCGACTGAGGTTGAAGTTCCAGCAGTGGTCGACCTGGTCATGGAAGCTTTGGTGATCACTCCTGATTGGACAGTACCGTATATCGTGTATATCTTGAGGAAAGAGCTCCCGGAGGACGAAGAAGAGGCTTGACAGATCGTCCGCCGATCTAAAGCCTTTACTGTGATAAGGGGGCAGCTGTACAGAGAAAGCGCGACTGGAGCTGGTCAGAAATGCATAATGCTAAAGGAAGGTCGAATAATCCTTGATAACATCCACTCGGGGACCTGTGGCCATCATGCGTCTTCCCGGACCATTGTGGCCAAAGCATACCGAGCCGTATTTTATTGGCCAAGAGCGAATGAAATGGCAAAGGAGATAGTCGACAAGTGTGAGGGATGTCAATTTTACTCCAATATGTCACACAAGCCCGCCTCAGCTTTAAAGACCATACCACTCGTTTGGCCCTTTGCAGTATGGGGGTTGGATATGGTCGGCCCTTTGAGAACAGGCAGAAGCGGTTTCACCCACGTGCTGGTAGCAGTCGACAAGTTCACCAAGTGGATTGAGGCCAAACCCATCAAGAACCTCGATGCCGGTACTGCTGTCAGCTTTATCAGAGAATTAATATTCAGATATGGAGTCCCGCACAGCATCATCACTAACAACGGGTCAAACTTCGATTCCGAAGAATTCAGAGCTTTCTGCACATCTCAAGGCACATGAGTCGACTATGTTTCAGTCGCCCATCCACAGTCAAATGGACAGGCAGAATGAGCCAACGGCTTGATTCTCAAAGGGTTGAAACCCCGTTTGATGTGTGATCTCAAGCATGCGGCTGGGGCATGGGTCGACGAACTTCCCTCGGTGCTTTGGGGGTTAAGGACCATGCCCAACCGGTCGACTGGAAGAACTCCGTTCTTCTTGGTCTACGGAGCTGAAGCAGTCTTGCCGAGTGACCTTCTCCACAATGCTCCTCGGGTCGAGCTCTACACCGAAGCTGAAGCAGAACAAGCACGGCAGGATGCAGTCGACCTTTTAGAGGAAGAAAGGGAGATGGCCCTGATCCGATCGACCATTTATCAACAAGACTGGCGTCGCTTCCACACCAAAAACGTGAAGAGTCGAGCCTTCCAGGAAGGAGATTTGGTTCTCCAAGTGGATTAGCAGAAACCACACAAGCTTGCTCCTTCTTGGGAAGGTCCCTTCATCGTCACCAAGGTTCTCCACAATGGAGCATACCGTCTCTACAATGTCGAGCATCAGATCGACGAGCCCCAAGCTTGGAACGCGGAGCTTCTCCGCCCCTTTTACACTTAAGTATTCACTCGGATGAGTTGTAATAAAAGTACTTCTGTAGTTTATTTATCAAAGACAAGAGCTTTATAATTTTCCCAGTAATTGTTATACTTTTGTCCACATAAAGCAATCCCCCAGTGGGTGGCTTGGCTGCGAATCTGATTCGCCTAAGTCTGTAAAAAAAATCCTAACCGAGGGGTGAGCCAGCCTCCCACTCGAAGGCTTTGCTGCGAAATCCGTTTCGCCTAAGTTAAACAAAATCCTACTGAGTGGTAAGCCAGCCTTCCACTCGGAGCCTTAGCTGCAGTCCAAGTACTCGCCTAAGTTAAACAAAATCCTACCGAGTGGTAAGCCAGCCTTCCACTCGGAGGCTTAGCTGCAGTCCAAGTACTCGCCTAAGTTAAACAAAATCCTACCGAGTGGTAAGCCAGCCTTCCATTCGGAGGCTTAGCTGCAGCATCACGCTCGCCTAAGTTCAAATACAACATGCGCTCTGCAAGGAGGACGAGGTGCAGGTCGACTACTACCCTCTCCTTCCGAGCTACGCCACAAATACAACGTGCGCTCTGCAAGGAGGACGAGGTGCAGGTCGACTACTACCCTCTCCTTCCGAGCTACACCACAAATACAACGTGCGCTCTGCAAGGAGGACGAGGTGCAGGTCGACTGCTACCCTCTCCTTCCGAGCTACACCACAAATACAACGTGCGCTCTGCAAGGAGGACGAGGTGCAGGTCGACTGCTACCTCCTTCTCCAGAGGTACGCCTTGAAAATCCTACCGAGTGAAGAGCAGACCTCCCACTCGGGGGCTTAGCTGCAGCCCAATGCTTGCCTAAGTTTTTGAAAATCCTACCGAGTGGAGAGCAAACCTCCCACTCGGGGGCTTAGCTGCAGCCCAGTGCTCGCCTAAGTTTTTGAAAATCCTACCGAGTGGAGAGCAAACCTCCCACTTAGGGGCTTAGCTGCAGCCGAGTGCTCGCCTAAGCTTTTGAAAAATCCTACCGAGTGGAGAGCAGACCTCTCACTCGGAGGCTTAGCTGCAGCCAAGTGCTCGCCTAAGTTTTTTGAAAAATCCTACCGAGTGGAGAGCAGACCTCTCACTCGGAGGCTTAGCTGCAGCCCAGTGCTCGCCTAAGTTTTTTGAAAATCCTACCGAGTGGAGAGCAGACCTCCCACTCGGGGGCTTAGCTGCAGCCCAGTGCTCGCTTAAGTGTATTGGGGAACAAGTCGATTGCAATGAGCACCTCGCTTTAGCCTGCAAAAGACACCTCAAACCAAATGCAAACATATTCAATGTCGAATCCAAGTTCGGATAACACCTAACGGAACCGAAAGTGCTCAGGCGCTAAGCCTGTTAAGGTTTGTCGGTTACAAAACTCACTCGGCATACCGAGGCAAACTTAAAGTATCAAGCTCAGAAGTTTTTTACCCCTCCTGTGGAGGGCTGGAAGGTGCAACAAACTCATCCAGGTCGATTCCATCTGCAATCCGAGTGGCAGCGGCGATGAAGGTCTCCATGAAAGATCGGAAATCATGCTTCTTGGTGTTAGCCACCCTAAGGGCCGCCAGCTTGTCCTCTCGTGCATCCTTGCAGTGAACACGGACCAGAGACAAAGCAACATCCGCGCCACACCTGGCAAAAGACTTCTTCCACTCCTGCACTCGACTTGGGACCTCGTTCAGTCGAGTCATCAGAGACTCGAGGTCGTTCTGGAGCGTCTCTCTTGGCCAGAGTGTTGTGTCGATGCGAGAAGTTGTGACCTTTAGCCTTGCGAGATAGTCGACGATAGCAGCAACGCGAGATTCAAGCCGGAGCACATTCATGGCGACTTCATCTTTCACGGGTGAGTTGATGGGATCCAGGTTTATTTCCAGTCGACCAGTCTCCTCTTGAAAGTTCTGGCAAAAATCTGCAAGCACAACCACCGAGTCAAGACAACAGTCGGAGATCACAGTTAAAATGTCTGTTTGATACAAAAGATTACCTTCAAGCATGAGGAATAGCTTCTTGGTGAGTCCACCCAGATAAGCCTCCAGATCGTTCTTCTTTCCCACCAACTCACTGGCCTTGTCATTCAGGGCAATCTTGTCACTTTTCAGTTGACTGACCTGCTTGTTGGCAGCATCAAGAGCAGCTTTCAGATTGATGTTTTCTTCTTCAAGCTTGGTGACTGAAGCCAGCTTCTCATCTGCGAGCTTGGTCTTCTCTAAAGCCGCTTTCTGCATCTCAGCCAAGTCAAGGTCTTTCTTCTTCAGGGCATCCCTCACTTTGTCTGCAAAGTTACAGTGAGATCAAACTTTGAAACAAACGAGAGGCAAAGGCAGTCGTCGAAGGCCTCACCAAACATACCTTTAGCTTCCTCCTTCGCCTTCGTTAGGTTCTCTTGGGTCAGTTTCAGATCAAGCTCGAGCTGGATGTGTTTGTTCTCCAACTCGGTATAATGAGCCGCAAGGTCGCAGGATTTCTACGAAGAACCAATCGACAGATGTCAAAGACAATTCACTTCCGAGTGACTAAGGAAAAATCATAGTGTTTCTAAGACTACGGCCGAATACAAACATTCGACCATAGTCTCGGGGACTACACCCAGTGGGTGCACTCAGCGTGCCCCCACTAGTTTCATCAGTTAGAGTCGACCAGTCGACCAACAACAAAAAAACAGGAGGTGTTCTTCAGACTATAGTCGACTGCCAGTAGTCGACCACAGTCTCGGGGACTACACCCAGTGGGTGCACTTAGCATGCCCCCACCGGTCTATGAATCTATTTGACCTAGTCGAGTAAGAAAAAAACTTAAGACATAAAGACTATGGTCGACTGCCAGCAGTCCACCATAGCCTTGGGGACTACACCCAGTGGGTGCACTCAGCGTGCCCCCACTAACCCGGAATTTCAAATCGACACACCCAGTGGGTGTAGGACAAACTCTAGGAATTTCAGAAAGAAGAGTTTTCAGATATCATATCCTAACAGAACAGGCAGTGACCGACTGACCTGAACATTACTCTGAAGAGCTGAACTGGCGTCATAGGCTGCCTGGCTGGCTTCTCGGATTGCCTTCACTTGCTCCATCATGACCCCCGCTTGGCGTATTGCTTCTTTAGCAGCACTAGCTTGGTCTTCTGGGACGTGGTAGGTTGAGAAAAGCGAGGGCTGAGCAGCACTCGACGATGAAGGACGAGCACTCGTCAACGGCACCGCAAAGGTTACGGTAGGCCGAGTGACATTGTCTCCCTCCACGACCAATGTCTCGGGTGCTGGCACGTCCTGAGTCGCCTTGCCAGCAGACGCTTTCTTGTTCCTTCTCTGCCTCACTGGTTCCTCGTCGTCGTCTTCGGGAAGGTCGATAACGACGTTAGATGAAGCTGCAGAAAAAGAATCAAAATTAGAGACAAGAAACCAATCGACTGAAGAAGGAACTACAAGAGTCATACCAGGTTTCGAAGTAACAGCATCCTCCATCTTCTGATCTTCAGCTCTGCCCGAGGTATCAGAAGTAGCAGCACTACAGTTCCAGAAGTCAGTCGATTAGCTCATGAGTCGACCAAGAATAAGTTCATGTGGAACAGACAAACTCAAGCTACACCATTACCCTGAGATAGTGGGGATCACCATCTTCATCTTTGGCAAGACCTTCGCCGACTTCGATGGCGCCACTCGAGATTGCTTCAGAGCTTTCTCAGTCGGCACCAGAGAAGTAGTCTGAGGGCGCTTGGACGACTGCGTGACGGTTGCAACCCCCTTACCACACTCGACCGCGGGATCGTGGACAAGCTTCGAGCGTCTTTCCGAGCGAGGAGGTACAACTTCCTCCTCCTCCTCCTCCTCCTCTTCCTCCTCACCAGAGTCATCACCCTCATCATCATCGTCAGCATCCGAATCCCACTCCTCCGGGATTTCGCCCCCATTTCCTTCCTCCTCCTCAATCGGTGTTTGCGCTCCATTGGGCATCGAGTATAACTCAGTGGTGGCCTGTCAGACAACAAAAGAAAACAAAGGTCAATCGACCAATTCGCAGCGAAGCAGAATGAATAAAGCAAGATTACAATTGGAGATAAGTGGTCATACCGTGCCCGGTGTGTAGGTACAGTCGAGTGGTGGGATCCTCCTAGCCCCTCGAGGGTTGTCCTTATTCCCTGTGATTGCGGCCACCCACCTCTCCAGTGTGGCGTCGTCGATCGCTTCTGGATGGACCCTAGTGATGTCTTCGGTACCACAGTACAGCCACATCGGGTGGCCTCGGTACTGAAGCGGTTGGATGCGCCATCTAAGGAAGACCTCCAGAAGATCCATACCCGTCACTCCGTCCCTAACGAGTTGGACTACGCGCTCCATCAACATTTTTACCTGAGCTTTCTCCTCAGGAAGCACCTTCAGAGAAGAGGGTTTGTCCACTCGGTCCATGGAGAACGGAGGGAGACCAGTCGACTGCCCCGGCGTCGACTCGTCTTGGCAGTAGAACCAAGTCGACTACCACCCTCTGACCGACTCAGGAAGGGTCATGGCCGGGAAAGTACTCTTATTCCTCATCTGAATCCCAAGACCCCTGCACATCTGGATAACCTTGGTCCTCTCATCATCCGGACTCGCCTTTTTCACCGTCTGTGAGCGACAGGTGAATATGTGCTTAAAGAGACCCCAGTGTGGTCGACAACCCAGGAAGTTCTCGCACATGGACACAAAAGCAGCAAGATAGGCAATGGAGTTGGGAGTGAAATGGTGGAGTTGTGCCCCAAAGAAGTTCAGAAACCCTCAGAAGAAAACACTCGGCGGCAGAGAGAATCCACGGTCTACATGAGTGGCTAGGAGAACGCACTCACCATCCTGCGGCTGCGGTTGACACTCGGTCCCCGGAAGCCTTGCTGACCCGTGGGGGATCAGACCCTCGTTGGCCAGGTCATTGAGATCCGTCTCGGTGATAGTCGAACGGATCCAATCCCCTTGGACCCAACCTTTTGGCAGGCGGCACCTTGACGAAGATCCGCCCCGACTGGACGCTCTCCCCTTTGCTTTCCCCGTCGCCGTCGCCTTCTTCGCGGGCTCCAAGGCCACCGTCTTCTCCTTCACCATTGTCGTTGGCGAAGCACGCGAGGAGTGGATAGGCGGAGGCGAGAGCAGGCACAGCGGGCGGAGGCAAAGAGGGCAGAGAGGAGAATGAGAAGGCACTGTTCAAAAACCCTTGCCCGTCGCTTTATATAAGGACGCTTCCGAGTGGCTGACAAGTAGGCCCGGGCGGTCCTATCACATCCCGAAACAGTCGCGCATGCATGATACGTGGCGAAAAAGGCGGCGCAGAAATCGAGGCGTCCACGCCTTATCCCATCCGAGTACCGCGGTCCGCCCCGCTTCGCGCGCTTCCCAAAATTCGGATCCCACAAAATCCGTCGATGGCAGATCAATCTGTCAGATGATAGATTTCCTGTGATCCGTCGCTCGGAAGTTCACTAAGTTCAAAAGTTCACTCGGCAGAAGAAAAGAATGGATCAAGGCGACTGAAAGAAAAGTTAATGCCAACGCCAAAAAAGAAAAATCGCGCTCGCCAGGTTATGACATAATCAGAGCACGGGAAATAGGTCGGAGAAAATTATCAACCCCTTCCTCACTCGAACCTCGATCCATTCGGGGGCTAATGATGAAGTCATGTACCTAGGGTAGGGTCATGCACCTATCTAGGATACCCTACCCAAGGACATCCTTAGAAGAAGCTACCTTCCAGTCGACCAAGAGGGACTTCACTCGACGAACTCAAGGACACTCGACGATGAAGCTAACCACTCGACGGCCAGGAGACCTAAAGTCACTCAGCACGCAACGGTCTGTCATTAAGTAGCTTTAATAGTCTTCATGGCACTTTATGAGGGCGTTACCAGTAACCCCCTGTCTTAATGTACTTTAAACCCTGCATAACTGAGGGCCGGAAGGGGTCTGGCGAACTCTATATAAGCCACCCCCCTCCTCAGTGTAAAGGGTTCGCACCCCTGTAACTCATATACACATAAACCAGTCGACCGCCTCCGGGCTCCGAGACGTAGGGCTATTACTTCCTCCGAGAAGGGCCTGAACTTGTAAAACACTCGTGTGTACAACTACTCCATAGCTAGGATCTTGCCTCTCCATACCTACCCCCCATTCTACTATCAGACTTAGAACCACGACAGTTGGCGCCCACCGTGGGGCAGGTGTCTTAGCGACTTTTTGGAGAAGTTGCAATTTGTTCGATTGCCTTCATCATGGTTTCTGGCGGACCTCTGGTCGAGGGCCGCGACATCCGTCTCGGTGCGCTCGCTTTCATCGCCGACTACTCCGCTTGGCTCCAGGAGGCACCACTCGACATCGACGCGCTCCCTGTCCGCGGGGCGACGCACTTTCGGGCGTGTGTCCATGGCGTCCTGCTGCGACAACCGTCGACCCCATACCGGTCGACTCCTATGCCGTCCTCCCTCCCTATCTCCCGCCAGCGCAAGCGCTCCGGTTGGTCGAGGCTTCAGCGATGGGTGAGACACGCAGTGGCTCGCCAATCGGCCACCACCCAAGTCACGGCAATTGAGCCCAACGAATCTCTCTACGACCTATTCGATCTGTCAACTGGCTCCGTAGAGACTGCCTCCGAGTGCGACAGCAGTGATCCAGCGGCGGAGGTCCTGATGGTCAACGGGCCTCGTAGCCCTCCCGGTTTCCCCGCATCGACGGGATGGACTATGGAGGTGACCCCGCTCAGGCCCACAAAGAATATCAGCCCGAGCCACTCACTTCTCAGCAAAGAGAAGATCTTCGCGGCCGGAACATGGATGCCCTGCATACTCCCATCGCACGAGAAACTCCTGAGGCTCGACGAACTCAAGGACACTCAAGGACACTTCACTCGACGAACTCAAGGACACTCGACGATGAAGATAGCCACTCGACCATGAAGCTAACCACTCGACAGCCAGGAGACCTAAAGTCACTCAGCTCGCAACGGTATGTCATTAAGTAGCTTTAATAGTCTTCATGGCACTTTATGAGGGCGTTACCAGTAACCCCCTGTCTTAATGTACTTTAAACCCTGCATAACTGAGGGTTGGAAGGGGTCTGGCGAACTCTATATAAGCCACCCCCCTCCTCAGTGTAAAGGGTTCGCACCCCTGTAACTCATGTACACATAAACCAGTCGACCGCCTCCAGGCTCCGAGACGTAGGGCTATTACTTCCTCCCAGAAGGGCCTGAACTCGTAAAACACTCATGTGTACAACTACTCCATAGCTAGGATCTTGCCTCTCCATACCTACCCCCCATTCTACTGTCAGACTTAGAACCACGACAGGGGGCGCGCGCCCTGTCTCATGGGCCCCTCGAGCGTCCCCTGACCGACTTATTTCGCCTATATAAGTCCATATACCCTAAAACCTTCGAAGACAACAATAGATCGGGAGTTCCGCCGCCGCAAGCCTCCGTAGCCACCAAAAACCTCTTGGGAGCCCGTTCCGGCACCCTGCCGGAGGGGGATCCCTCACCGGTGGCCATCTTCATCATCCCGGCGCTCTCCATGACAAGGAGGGAGTAGTTCACCCTCGGGGCTGAGGGTATGTACCAGTAGCTATGTGTTTGATCTCTCTTTCTCGTGTTCTCTCTATGGTACGATCTTGATGTATCGCGAGCTTTGCTACTATAGTTGGATCTTATGATGTTTCTCCCCCTCTACTCTCTTGTAATGGATTGATTTTTCCCTTTTAAGTTATCTTGTCGGATTGAGTCTTTAAGGATTTGAGAACACTTGATGTATGTCTTGCAGTGCTTATATGTGGTGACAATGGGATATCACGTGATCCACTTGATGTATGTTTTGGTGATCAACTTGCGGGTTCCACACATGAACTTATGCATAGGGGTTGGCACACGTTTTCGTCTTGACTATCCGGTAGAAACTTTGGGGCACTCTTTGAAGTACTTTGTGTTGGTTGAATAGATGAATCTGAGATTGTGTGATGCATATCGTATAATCATGCCCACGGATACTTGAGGTGACAATGGAGTATCTAGGTGACATTAGGGTTTTGGTTGACTTGTGTCTTAAGGTGTTATTCTAGTATGAACTCTATGATAGATTGAATGGAAATAATAGCTTCATGTTATTTTACTACGAACTCTTGAATGAATAGAACGGAAAGGATAACTTTGAGGTGGTTTCATACCCTACCATAATCTCTTCGTTTGTTCTCCGCTATTAGTGTCTTTGGAGTGACTCTTTGTTGCATGTTGAGGGATAGTTATGTGATCCAATTATGTTATTATTGTTGAGAGAACTTGCACTAGTGAAAGTATGAACCTTAGGCCTTGTTTCCTACCATTGCAATACCGTTTACGCTCACTTTTATCATCAGTTACCTTGCTGTTTTTATAATTTCAGATTACAAAAACCTATATCTACTATCCATATTGCACTTATATCACCATCTCTTCGCCGAACTAGTGCACCTATACAATTTACCATTGTATTGGGTGTGTTGGGGACGCAAGAGACTCTTTGTTATTTGGTTGCAGGGTTGCTTGAGAGAGACCATCTTCATCCTACGCCTCCCATGGATTGATAAACCTTAGGTCATCCACTTGAGGGAAATTTGCTACTGTCCTACAAACCTCTGCACTTGTAGGCCCAACAACGTCTACAAGAAGAAGGTTGCGTAGTAGACATCAAGCTCTTTTCTGGCGCCGATGCCGGGGAGGTGAGTGCTTGAAGGTATATCTTTAGATCTTGCAATCAAATCTTTTTGTTTCTTGTTTTATCACTAGTTTAGTTTATAAAAGAAAACTACAAAAAAATGGAATTGAGTTTGCCTCATACGCTTCATCTTTTTAATATCTTTCATGAGTATGATGAAAAGGAAAATTGTGCTCAAGTGCTAGAAGAAGAAGTCTATAAAATGTTTGGTATTACATCTTTGAATGATGAGCATGATTGCAATGTTGTTAGTATGAACTCCTTGAATATCCATAGTACTAATGATGATTGCACTAGTTATGATGAAAATGTCTCCTATAAGCATGTCAATTTTTGTGGAGAGTATTGGGTTTGCAAGTACATACCAAATAGGGAAGATAGATATTCCAAGAGGCATAAGCATTTAGAAACTAAAGGGTTGCATCAAAGGCTAGATAAGAGTGCTGGACATTTAAGATATCTTTGCCGTACTTGTGAACTTTGCAATGAACATGGTCATTTAAATCTCCGATGCAAATTGTTTCATGATCGAATCATGTCCAAAAATTGTGATGACTTGATTTCCCTTGCGCATCATAATGAAATTAGTTTGCTTTTGGGTTATGAAGAATTGAAACGTGCAACTAAGCTTATTCCAGAATTTAACCTTGAGAAATTCCTTGATATTGATCTAGAGGAGATTTATATGTATTGTGCGGTGAATTGCATTGAAAATCCTTATATTGCCAATTACCTAAAGAAAAGAAAACAAATAGAAGATGAAGAGAATACTAATGAAAGGGAAGAGACTTCCCATTATCCTCCTATTATTTCTTATGATGAATCAGGTAACGAGGAGGAGCTTTCTATTCAATCAAACTCATCAATAAGGAGCTCAAAAAAGAGGGATAAGCCCACACATGATGTGAAGAAGAAAAAGAAAAGAAGGAGAAGCAAAGGTAAAAAGGTATCTCTCCCAAATGATGTTCCTCCTACTACTCATTGTGAGTATGATAATTGCTATACTATTGGTGATATCCATACTATTAATGATGAGAGTGATTATGCTTATGATATGAAAAGGCCCAAGCTTGGGGAAGCTATGCTTGATGAGAATGACATATTTGAGAATATATTTTCTGAAATTAATGTTTGTCCCAAGCTTGGGGATGCTATATTTAATGAAGATGATATTTCTAGTCTCCCAAGTTTTGTTATGCAAAGTTGTTATGATGATAGCATGCCTCTTACTTATGATTATATTGATGAAAGTGGGTTTGGAAGAGTGCCAACTTTAGGAACTAATGATCCCACTATTTTGTAGGATGTTGAATCTTATTGTGATGAATATGAAAGTGGATTTGGAAGAGTGTCAACTCTAATTAGTGATCATTCCACTATCTTGGAAGAGGTTTCAATCGATTATGATGAGAACAAAGTTGCTACTTATGATGATTATTGTGATGAAACTTATGCTATAAAAATTAGTGATGATTATATTTATAAAACTTGTCATGATTACGATTACCATTTTTCTGAACATTACTCTTTTAATGTGGAAACAATTTATAGTATTGAAGTCTCTTATGATACTCCCACCATTCCGAATGAGAAGAATTTTGCTTATGTGGAGAGTAGTAAATTTTCTATGCTTGTAGATCATGAAAAACATGCTTTAGGTGCTGGTTATATTGTTTAATTAATTCATTATGCTACTAAAAATTATTATGAGGGAGGAACATATGCTTGTAGGAATTGCAATAATATCAAGTTTCCTCTCTATGTGCTTAAAATCTTGAAGTTGTGCTTGTTTTGCCCTCCTATGCTAGTTGATTATTGTTCCCATAAGTTGTTTGCTCACAAAATCCCTATGCATAGTAAGTGGTTTAGACTTAAATGTGTTAGTCATACTCTTCATGATGCTCTCTTTATGTTTCAATTCTTATCTTTTATGTCAGCATCATTGAAATCATCATGCCTAGCTAGGGGCGTTAAACGTTAGCGCTTGTTGGGAGGCAACCCAACTTATTTTTGTTCCTTGCTTTTTGTTCCTGTTTAGTAATAAATAATTAATCTAGCCTCTGGTTAGATGTGGTTTTATGTTTTAATTAGTATTTGTGCCAAGTAGAACATTTGGGAAGACTTGGGTGAAGTCTTTATGATCTTGCTGTAAAAAACAGAAACTTTAGCGCTCACGAGATTAGCTGCCATTTTGTACTGGAGAGTGATTTTAGGTTGATTCTTTTTGCATATGATTAATTGACAAATTACTCAGGTCCACCAAGTAATTTCATAATTTTCAGAGTTACAGAAGTATTCGAATGATACAGATTACTACAGACTGTTCTGTTTTTGACAGATTATGTTTTCTATGTGTTGTTGGCTTATTTTGATGAATCTATGAGTAGTATCGGAGGGTATGAACCATAGAGAAGTTGTAATACAGTAGATATTACACCAATATGAATTTAGAATGAGTTCACAACAGTACCTAAGTGGTGATTTATTTTCTTATACTAACGGAGCTTACGAGTTTTGTGTTGCGTTTTGTGTTGTGAAGTTTTCAAGTTTTGGGTAAAGATTCGATGGACTATGGAATAAGGAGTGGAAAGAGCCTAAGCTTGGGGATTCCCAAGGCACCCCAAGGTAATATTCAAGGACAACCAAGATCCTAAGCTTGGGGATGCCCCGGATGGCATCCCCTCTTTCGTCTTCGCTCATCGGTAACTTTACTTGGAGCTATATTTTTATTTACCACATGATATGTGTTTTGCTTGGAGCGTCATTTTATTTTGTTAGTATTTGCTTGCTTTTATTTAGAATAATGTTTTTCATCTCTATTTTCAATAAAAATGTCAAGGATAGCCTTTACCATGCTTATTTTGCTAGTATACATGTTGTTGTTTAAAACAGAAAGTTTACTGTTGTTGCAAACATTCCCTAGAAAATTCAGAGAATGATATAATGTTGAAACTTTTTGCATATTGATATCTGATAAACCTTATACATCTTAGTATTTTTCTTATAATATTTGGAGTTAGGGAAGTATGATGAATCTTGCATTCTTTACAGACTATACTGTTTTGGCAGATTGCTGTTATGTTTGCATCGTTTGCATATGTTTGCTTGTTTAATGATTCTATTTTAGGATAGGATTATTAAATATGCATAGACATTTAGTATTCAATGTTGAATAATAATTTTAGTGAATTGTTACAGTAGAAAATTATAAGGTTTTTGCATTGGTTTATACTAACTTATCTCACGAGTTCTTGTTGAGTTTGGTGTGGATGAAGCTTTCGAGATTTAGGAAACCGAGGTATAAAAGGAATTAAGGAGACACAAAATATCAAGCTTGGGGATTCCCAAGGCACCCCAAGATAATATTTCAAGAAGTCTCAAGCATCCAAGCTTGGGGATGCCCCGGTAGGCATCCCACCTTTATTCTTCAACAATTATCGGTTAGTATCGGTTGAACCTAAGTTTTTGCTTCTTCACATGAGTCGTGCTATCCTTGCAGTGCCATTCTATTTTGTTTTGCTTGCTGTTTGAATAAAATACCAAGATCTAAAATTCTTAAATGAGAGAGAGTCTTCACATAGTTACATAATTATTTAACTACTCATTGATCTTCACTTATATCTTGTTGGAGTAGTTTGTCATTTACTCCTGTGCTTCACTTATATCCTATGAGTAAATGTTGGAATGAGTTGAATATCATAAATCTGAAATTATATATGTTTCATTTGCTTATCCCATGGGGAGTAATGACTTCACATCTAAGAAGTAGAGGTTGTAAATTTATTTAAGGTTAGCAAGCATTGTATTGGTCATTTGAACAATTCATGAAAGAATATTGAAGGAAGAGAAATTTCACATATAAATACAATATCTTGGACATCTTTTATAATTGTGAGCACTCATTAAGTATGACATGCTAAAGAGTTGATGTTGGACAAGGAAGACAACGTAATGGGTTATGTTTTCTCACATCTCAGTTAAAGTATATTGTCATGGATCATTCAAACATGTTAAGCTTGCCTTTCCCCCTCATGCTAGCCAAAATTCCTTGCACCAAGTAGAGATACTACTTGTGCTTCCAAATATCCTTAAACCCAGTTTTTGCCATGAGAGTCCACCATACCATCCTACGGATTGAGTAATACCCTTCAAGTAAGTTGTCATCGGTGCATGCAATAAAAATTGCTCTCTAAATATATATGATCTATTAGTGTGAAGAAAATAAGCTTTATATGATCTTGTTATGGAAGCAATAAAAGCGACGGACTGCATAATAAAGGTCCATATACAAGTGGCAATATAAAGTGACATTCTTTTGCATTAAGATTTTGTGCATCCAACCATAAAAGCGCATGACAACCTCTGCTTCCCTCTGCGAAGGGCCTATCTTTTACTTTATGTCTTTTACTTTATGCAAGAGTCAAGGTGATCTTCACCTTTCCCTTTTTCATTTTATCCTTTGGCAAGCACCTTGTGTTGGAAAGATCCTGATATATATATCCAATTGGATGTAAGTTAGCATGAACTATTATTGTTGCCATCACCCAAAGGTGAATACGTTGGGAGGCAACACTATAAGCCCCTATCTTTCTCAGTGTCCGGTTAAAACTCCATAACCATAAGTATTGCGTGAGTGTTAGCAATTATAGAAGACTATATGATAGTTGAGTATGTGGAGGTTGCTAAATCAAAGCTCTGACATAGACCCTTCCTGAAAATAAGATGAATTGCAATTGTTTGATGACTGAGAATGAAGTTTGCTAGTTTTCAAGAAAGTTTATGGTCTATGCTTTAACATGTGAATAGCTTGTTACTTGATCATGAGAAGTTTTATGAGATGAACTACTGTATGACATATAATGATGCTAGTAAAGGTGACTGAAATTATCATTGATCAAACTTGTGCACCTCCTAGCATTCACACTTCATAAATTCTTTCTTTTATCATTTACCTACTCGAGGATGAGCAGGAATTAAGCTTGGGGATGCTGATACGTCTCCAATGTATCTATAATTTATGAAGCATTCATGCTATTTTATTATCTGTTCTGAATGTTTATGGGCTTTATTATACACTTTTATATTATTTTTGGGACTAACCTATTAACCGGAGGCCCAGCCCATATTGTTGTTTTCTTGCCTATTTCAGTGTTTCGTAGAAAAGGAATATCAAACGGAGTCCAAACGGAATGAAACTTTGGGGAGCGTTATTTTTGGAATGGATGTGATCCAGGAGACTTGGAGTTGAAGTCAAGGAAGCTTCAAGGTGGCCACGAGGGTGGGGGGCGCGCCCCCCCCCCTACTGGGCGCGCCCCCATGTCTCGTGGCCCCCTCGAGCATCCCCTGACCGACTTCTTTCGCCTATATAACTCCATATACCCTAAAACCTTCAAAGACAAAAATAGATCGGGAGTTTCGCCGCCACAAGCCTCTGTAGCCACCAAAAACCTCTTGGGAGCCCGTTCCAGCACCCTGCCGGAGGGGGGATCCCTCACCGGTGGCCATCTTCATCATCCCGGCGCTCTCCATGATGAGGAGGGAGTAGTTCACCCTCGGGGCTGAGGGTATGTACCAGTAGCTATGTGTTTGATCTCTCTCTCTCTCGTGTTCTCTCTATGGCACGATCTTGATGTATCGCGAGCTTTGCTATTATAGTTGGATCTTATGATGTTTCTCCCCCTCTACTCTCTTGTAATGGATTGAGTTTTCCCTTTGAAGTTATCTTGTCGGATTGAGTCTTTAAGATTTCAGAACACTTGATGGATGTCTTGCCGTGCTTCTCTGTGGTGACAATGGGATATCACGTGAGCCACTTGATGTATGTTTTGGTGATCAACTTGCGGGTTCCACCCATGAACTTATGCATAGGGGTTGGCACACGTTTTCTTCTTGACTCTCCGGTAGAAACTTTGGGGCACTCTTTGAAGTACTTTGTGTTGGTTGAATAGATGAATCTGAGATTGTGTGATGCATATCGTTTAATCATGCCCACGGATACTTGAGGTGACAATGGAGTATCTAGGTGACATTAGGGTTTTGGTTGATTTGTGTCTTAAGGTGTTATTCTAGTATGAACTCTATGATAGATTGAATGGAAAGAATAGCTTCATGTTATTTTACTACGGACTCTTGAATGGATAGAACAGAAAGGATAACTTTGAGGTGGTTTCGTACCCTACCATAATCTCTTCGTTTGTTCTCCGCTATTAGTGTCTTTGGAGTGACTCTTTGTTGCATGTTGAGGGATAGTTATGTGATCCAATTATGTTATTATTGTTGAGAGAACTTGCACTAGTGAAAGTATGAACCTTAGGCCTTGTTCCTACCATTGCAATACCGTTTACGCTCACTTTTATCATTAGTTACCTTGCTGTTTTTATAATTTCAGATTACAAAAACCTATATCTACTATCCATATTACACTTGTATCACCATCTCTTCGCCGAACTAGTGCACCTATACAATTTACCATTGTATTGGGTGTTTTGGGGACACAAGAGACTGTTTGTTATTTGGTTGTAGGGTTGCTTGAGAGAGACCATCTTCATGCTACGCCTCCCACGGATAGATAAACCTTAGGTCATCCACTTGAGGGAAATTTGCTACTGTCCTACAAACCTCTACACTTGGAGGCCCAACAACGTCTACAAGAAGAAGGTTGCATAGTAGACATTAGCGTACCACAAAATGGGACTCCATGGGATACTGTTCATCTCCATCGTCGACCTCCTCCAGCCTCCACACGCTACTGTCCATCCACCATTGACCTCCTCCAGCCTCCACTACGACTGTTCATCCAGCCTCCACCGTGCGCTCCTCCACCGGCTACTATTCAACCAGCCCTCTCCATAGGGTCTTGTTCAACCACCCTCCACGGGCTACTGTTCATCCAGCCTTCCACCGGCTACTATTCAACCAGCCCTCCACGAGGTCGTCCTGTTCATCCAGCCCTCCACGGGGTCCTATTCATCCACTCCCAACCGGCTCAATCGGGGTCCTGTTCATCCAGAGGCAACACCACGGGGTCCTGTTCATCCACCCCCACCGGGAAATGTTCATCCAAACCCCCCAACAACACTCACTGTTCATCAAGGGAAGGAGGCAGTAGGGTTCGATCGGCTTAAGTTAGCAGCAGTAGCGAAGGAATCACTCGGGTTCAGTTAACAGCAAGGGATCGATTGCTCGGGTTCAGTAACGTAGCTAGTGCAATCGCTCGGGTTCAGTTAGAGCCCAACGCCTATCACACCCACGCGCGTATGTGTATGAGAGAAAGGCACATCGCTCGGCCCCCGACCACCCACCGTAACCGGGAGCTCCCTGATATTTTCCTCGCCCTCGCTTCTACCATGGTTTTTTTCCATCATGCACGGCCCAAAGAATGTCATGCTGCTGCGTCTCTGGCCCGCCTATGATGAAAAGCCCATTTTCTGTCATGATTTTTTGTCATAGAAGTAGGAGCCCACCACATCTATGATGATACCGGGTTTTGTCACAATTATCATCATAGAAGTGTCATAAGTATGACATAAAAAAATCGTTAGGCCAAATGTCACAGATGTGTCTTTTTTTTGTAGTGAGTGGAGAGTGCGATGGGTCACCGCCGGCGGAGAGCGGCTATGCGCGACCCACATTTTACTGAAGAGGCTTTCAATGCTCTCAGCCCAGCGGATGCTTATATCCGGGCTGCTCGTGATGGAGTTGCCGGAGCCACTCACCGGCTTTCAAAGGATATGTGGGTAAGAATTTTTTGCGCAGATTCAATAATCATATGCCAGTAGCCCCCAAGTCTTGAAACCGTTGGCCCAACTATTTTAAGAGTCATTACATTATTAGGTACTTACGGAGAGGAATAACACATTATCGAAGGAGATAGGAGTATGCCGAACTAAGCTGACTGTTGCCACCACCGAACTGGAAAATTTTAAGAAATCCAAGAAGGCACCTGATGGTAAGTACAACAGCAACTCGGAATTAAGGTTCCGTGCTGAGCGAGGTTGCTTAATTATTCTTTTGTCTCATTGGTAGGCTCGACATACCAACTGGAGGAGAGGCTAAGGGTTGCTCAAGCGGACAAACGACTTGCCGAAGGGCAAGAAGCCGCTGGTCAACGTGCATTGACACGGACCATTAATGAGAAGAACAAACTATAGGATGCAAATATCAAACAGGCCGAAGAACTGAGGGATTTGAAAGCCCAATTATCAGATGCGTTGAAGTAAAACAAGAAGCTGAAAGGTGGCATATTCAGTATGCTCTTCAACCTATGTGTCACACGGTCTTCTGTTTGAAATTTTGACAAGTTTGCTTCTGTAGGTGTGCTAACCGGACGTCCCGAAGGAGAAGTGTCCGGATTTCAAGGCGACCTGCTGCAAGAGTTGTCTAAAGTGCACGAGTGAGCTCAGAAAGCATTAAGGAACATGGCTAAGGCTTTATGGCCATCTGATCCCCCTCCAGGAAACATGGATGAGCTTGTGAATTTATTCAAGGGAGCTCGTCGCCGTTTGGAGCTATGGAAGGTATCAGCATGTCGGGAAGGCGCCCGAGAAGCCTGGGCCATGGTGAAAACACGGTATACCAAGCTTGATCCGAATCATATGGCCCGGGTCGGACCTCGGGGACCAGATGGACAAGAAATTCCTGTTAGCTTAGTGCACAACCAAGTGAAAATAGCCACTAAGTTTTCTCAAAAGGATTGTAAATTAGACAACCTGCTAGAGGGTCTAGAGGAATAAGAAGGTTTTGAGTCCAAGTAGTAGTGTACTTTATCAACAAACTTATCTCCAGCCGAATTGTAAAACGATTGTCATGGCAGACTTTCCGCTTCAACCTCCATAACCCGAGGTTTGGAGTGTTTCCGGATATTGTACCATTGGTAAACACCAAGGATTGTCCGGAAACTAGGCAGTCTGGTCATAGTTGCTTAAACAGACAAGTTGCATTCAGGGAGTTATGTTATATTACATTTGATCGTAAGAAACATCTTCTAGAGAGAATAGTTCCTTTAAGGGTTCCTTTCCCTGGGTCAGCATGCGTTTTTGCGCATGCATAAGCTGTGATGCGATAAATCACAGTACACATTATAATTTAGGAGCGTATGTTGCAATGAGGGCGGTTCGTCTCTTGTCCACCGACCGATTATTCCCTTAAGAACGCTAGCTTTCGGCTTCGCCCGTCTGAGGTACACGTCCGGACAACCCAGCTGTAACAATCGCAGAGGTGCTCCCTTTATGCCCTAGCCAAACAAGCGGGAACATAGGGCGTAAGCACAGGAGCCAGGCAACCGAGCTTGGCAAAAACTTAAGTCATAAAGGTGCATATAATGGCGAAGACAAGACACATATGAGTAAACAACACATATATACGGTGAGCTTGACGCTCCAAAATAATAATCATAATAAGCTTCTGTGAAAAGAAGCCCCCAGGTATCATGGGGTATGTACATTTAATGAGTATATCCCTCGAGTGTGCGGTTTATCCAAACACTGGTAAAAGTCATACGAAAAATGAAAAAGAGAGAAAAGGGGTGAGAGGGAGAAAAGAAAAGACGAAAAAAGTTATAAGTGTGAACTTAGGCGTAGAATCTCCGGAGCCAAGTGGCGTTCCATGGGTTTGGTTCCAAATGATTATCCGAAGCATTGCGAAGGCGATAGGCTCCTCCAGTGAGAACTTCATCTATGATGAAGGGACCCTCCCATTTGGGCTTGAGCTTGTCCTTTTTATTCTCTGATAGGCGTGGGACGAGTTCACTAACATTATAAGTCTTTGCCGGTACTTCCCTGCTTTGATATCGCCGAGCTTGCTGTTGGTAAAATGCGGAACAGGCCTTCGCGATGTCGCGCTCCTCCTTCAAGCCATCCAGATCGTCCTGCCGATCGAGCTCGGCCTCTCTCTCTTCATACATGCGCACTCGAGGTGAGTCATGAATAATGTCGCAAGGTAGTACTGCCTTAGCGCCGTACACCATGAAAAAAGGTGTATATCCGGTCGTGCGATTGGGCATGGTACGCAGCCCCTAGAGTACAGAATCGAGTTCTTCAACCTAGTGCTTGTCTGATTCTCGCAGAGATCGCACTAGTCTGGGTTTGATGCCGCTCATTATCAAGTCGTTAGACCGTTCGACCTGACCGTTTGTCTGAGGGTGATATACGGAGGCGTAATCGAGCTTGATGCCCAAATTAGCACACCAGGTTTTCACCTCATCTGCCGTAAAGTTAGAACCGTTGTCAGTAATAATACTGTGCGGGACACCATAACGGTGTACCACACTGGATATGAAGTCTATAACTAGTCCGGCTTTGGCCGTTTTGACTGGTTTGCTTCTATCCACTTAGTGAACTTGTCGACCATGACCAGTAAATATTTCTTCTAATGTCTTCCCCCTTTAAGGGGTCCGACCATGTCTAGCCCCCAGACCGCAAAAGGCCAACTAATGGGGATTGTTCGTAAGGCCGTGGGCAGCATATAGCTTTGATTGGCGAAAAGCCGACATCCAACACAGCATTGTACGAGGTCCTGTGCGTCTGCTCGGGCCGTGGGCCAAAAGAAGCCCGTACGGAAAGCCTTACTTATGTGGGCCCGAGCTGCGGCATGATGGCCACCAAGACTAGCGTGTATTTCAGCCAAGAGTTGCCATCCTTCTTCTTCGGAGATACACTTTTGGAGTACTCCGGTGGTACTTTTCTTGTACAGTTCCCCCTCATGGACTTTGTAGGCCTTCGAGCGTCGAACAATGCAACATGCCTCTGTCTGATCATTAGGGAGCTCGTTCCTAGTAAGGTAGGTGAGGAAAGGTTTGGTCCACGGGGCAATTACAGCCATGATTTCGTGGGCCGATGGTTTTACCTCGGTGCTCGAACCCCCGATGATATCGGAGCTGTGTTTGGAATCTGAGGGTATGGTCGGCTCTGGAATTGTGTTGCCGCTATCGTCCTGCCACACTATGGATGGCTTGAAGAGCCTCTCCACAAAGGTGTTAGGTGGGACAGGGTCGCGTTTAGCCCATGCGGGCAAGTATGTCCGCAACTTGATTACTTTCTCGAGCCACATGATGAAACTCAAGCCCTTCAAACCGAGCTAAAATTTTGAGTACGGCGTTATGATAAGCCGCCATCTTCGAATCTTTTGCGTCAAAGTCTCCATTTATCTGAGATATTGCAAGGTTTGAATCCCAGCGCACTTCAAGGCGTTGTATGCCCATGGAGACAGCAATCTGGAGACCGTGCAATAGGGCCTCGTATTCGGCTGCATTGTTAGAGTTTGTATATAGTATTTGGAGCACATAACGGATTGTGTCTCCTATGGGTGATGTCAAGACGACACCAGCCCCCAATCCGGCTAACATTTTAGAGTCGTCGAAGTGCATCACCCAGTTTTGGAATATGTGTTATATTCTTTAGGGAGTTCGGCCTCTATCCATTCGGTGACAAAGTCAGCCAACACTTGAGATTTGATAGCTCGGCATGGCTTGTAAATTATTTCAAATGGTAAGAGCATCTCCAACAGCCGCGCTAAAGCGCCGCACGCAAAAAACCTGTTAGCGCGCGCGCTGCGGCTGGTTTTACGCGCCCGCCTGCGCTGGCTCCAGCAGCCGCGCTGAAATGCAGCGCGCGCGCCGCTCCAGCAGCGCGCGACTAGAAATGTATGCATTTTTAAAAGTTGAAATTTTTAAAAAAACTAGATATATTGCATAGATTAAACGATACAAAGGTATTTTACATCCGAAACATAGATTGCATAAAATAAAAACGACAAACGATAAACATAGATTGCATTAACAAAAAAAACTACTCTAAGTCGCTATCATCATCACCACTATCATCCTCGGCGGTATCGTCCGAGGTAGATAGCCAGATGTCCAGCCACCGCTCATCGTTCGGCGTGAAGAACAACCGCCCACCTGCTGCAACGAGGTCGAACTGCGCATTCGCCAACGCCTTCCGCCGACGCCTGTCCAACCGCGACGCGCGGCGCCTTTGCGTGTCCTCCTCGCGGCGCCTTGCCCAGTAGGCTTGCTCGTAGGCGACGTCCTCCGGGTGGCGCTGGCGCCAGTCCGCCATGACCCTCTCGTCCTCCTGGGCGACGAGGAGGCGGCGTTGCCGCTCGGCGTGCTCCGCACGGTCTTCCGCCGTGTTCAGACGAGGTAGAGGGGCGAGGTTGAGCGCTTGCTCGAGCGTGTACACATCTTGGAAGTTCATCTGGCCGCGCGGCCGGCCTAGGCGCCACGCCGCCGCGTCGTACGCGCGGGCGGCCTGTCGCGCCGTCCCGTACGTGCCGAGGGCGAGCCGGAGTTCGCCGGAGCGTATCTCCGCGGTGTAGCTGCCGTTGGGCCGCAGGCGGACGCCGCGGTAGCCGGACGCTCCTCGGCGGCGCGGCGGCATGGCGGCGCGTCGGTGGCGGGGCGCTGGAGCGGCGCGTGGCAGAGAGGGAGAGGAAGAGGGGAAGAGATGTGTGTGGAGAAGGCGCATGGTGCGCGCAGCTTTTATAGGCGCGCGCGAAGCGGTGCGCCAAATCTTGCGCGCGAGCTGGCGCCTTTTCGCGCGCGCGCGCTAACGGTTCCCGCGCGCGCTTGTTTCCCGCGGCCGCTGGAGCGCGGCAAACCGCCCCGCGCGCGCTAAAAGCTACGTTTACCGCGCGCGCGTCGTTTGGGGCGACTGTTGGAGATGCTCTAAGCGCTCAATGGCCCATTTGGCAATCCGGCCGGTGGCGTCCTGATTGTTTATAATATCGTTGAGTGGCACTTCAGAGGCCACCGTGATCGAGCACTCTTGAAAGTAGTGCCGCAGCTTGCGGGATGCCATGAAGACCGCATATGCTATATTTTGATAATGTGGGTATCAGGATTTGCATGGTGTAAGGACCGTTGATACATAATATACTGGTTTTTGAAGTGGCAATTTCTGTCCCTCCTCATCTCGTTCGACGACGAGCACCGCACTCACCACCTGGTGAGTTGCAGATATGTAGAGAAGCATCGGTTTGCCGATGTTTGGTGCGGCCAAGATTGGGTTACTTGCTAACAGAGATTTTATTTCTTCTAGTCCGGCTATGGTAGCGTCCGTCCACACGAAGTGGTCAGTGTGGCGGAGCAAGCGATATAATGGCAACGCCTTCTCCTCCAGTCTGGAGATAAACGGCTTAAAGCTGTCAAGCACCCAGCTAAATTTTGGACCTGCTTGAGGTCTGTTGGTGTTACCAACTGTGATAGTGCTCGGATTTTAGCGGGGTTTGCTTTGCTTCCTCTATTGGAAACAATGAACCCAAGCAGCTTTCCTGCTGGAATGCCAAAAATGCATTTTTCCAGATTGAGTCGTATGTCATATGCTCGGAGGTTGTCGAATGTAAGGCATAAGTCATCTACAATGAATCAACATGTTTGGTTTTGATGACTACGTCGTCTACATATGCCTCCATGGTTTTGCCGATCTGTTTTTTCAGGCATGTTTGAATCATGCGTTGGTAGGTTGCGCCGATGTTCTTGAGCCTGAAAGGAATAGTGTTGAAGCAGAAGGGCCCATATGGGGCGATGAACACCGTGGCGGCTTGGTCAGATTCCTTCGTCTTAATTTGATGGTATCCGGAATATGCGTCAAGGAAGCACAAGGAATCATGTCCTACGGTTGCGTCGATAATCTGGTCAATTCGAGGTAGTGGGAAGGGGTCCTTAGGGCAAGCCTTATTAAGGTCTTTGAAATCGACACACAGGCGCCAGGATTTATCCTTCTTATGTACCATTACCAGGTTTGCTAGCCAGTCCAAATGTTTGATCTCTTTGATAAACCCGGCTTAGAGTAGCTTGGCTAGCTCCTTCCCCATAGCCTGTCATTTGGGTTCGGAGAATCGGCGCAGAGTTTGTTTGACTGGTTTGTATCCTTTTAGTATATTGAGGCTATGCTCGGCCAATCTTCGTGGGATACCTGGCATATCCGAAGGGTGTCAGGCAAAAATGTCCCAGTTCTTACGCGGGAATGCACGTAATGCGGCATCCACCGTCGGATCCAACTGTGCCCTTGTGGAGCTGTTTTCTTGGGGTCCGTCGGGTGGACCTGAAATTTGACTATTTCGTCTGCTAGCTTGAAGGAAGTAGATTTGGGTCTCTTTCGAGGATTACATTGTCCCTGGCTACTGTAGAACGTAGAGTGGTTAATTCCTCGGCCACAAGGGCCTCGGATAATGCCTCAAGGGTCAGAGAGGCGGTTTTGTTTTCCGCGCGGAGTGCTATGTCCGGATCACTGGTGATAGTGATAATTCCATTTGGCCCGGGCATTTTGAGCTTCATATACCCGTAATGGGGTATGTCTTGGAAGTGCGTGAATGTGTCTTGCCCCATCAAAGCATGATACCCGCCATTGAATGGTGCCACATGGAAGAGTAACTCTTCGGACTTGTGGTTCTCCAGTGTGCTGAATACCATGTCGAGTTTGATTTTTCCTGAGCATCTGGCCTCCTGACTAGGGATAATACTGCGAAAGGTTGTGTTAATTTTCTCCATGCGACTCCTGTCTATTTGCATTTTATTGAGCATGTCTTTGTAGATGAGGTTCAGTCTGCTACCGCCGTCCATGAGCACTTTAGTAAGCCGAAAGCCATCTACGATTGGGTTTAGGACCAAAGCGGCTGGTGCTCGGACTGAGCAGGCTCTTGGTTCGTCATCGGTGTTGAAAGTGATCGCCATGTCGTTCCAAGGATTCATTGCTGCCACGTGGCAGACTTCGGCGAGGTTGTGGAGCGCCATTTTGCGCCGATTATTTGAAGAAAAGGTGTCGAAGACCGTGAATACTTTGAGATTCTCCGGAGTGTGTTTAGTGAGGATACCCTCGCCGCTCTTGGCCACCTGCCGGAGTATCCAACATGCTCGAAGGTTATGCGTTGGTTCGTTGTTCGGTGTCATGTGAATTTTATAGGGCTTATCGAGCCATTCCTCGAGGATAGTTATGTGCCCCGTAACGGGTTTAATTTTCTTGTCCACGGGGTGATGATTGGGTGCTTCGTGGGGGTGCATCCTCTTTGCCCATCCGGTGGATGGCCTAAAGGCCTGCGGTTCCCAGCGGGTTGTCTGGGTTTTCCAGGCGCTTTCCATTGCGTAGTACTTGTGTACTATTTGTGCCAACTCGGCAAAGTGCAGTACACAACGGCGGTTGAGGGCATTAAAGATTCCCTCATCCGTGCAATTGTTGCAAAATACTGAGATCGCGTCATCGTCACAACAATCCTTGATCTTGTTTTTAACAAGTAGGAATCTAGCCCAAAAGTGGTGGACCGTTTCCTGAGGCTGCTGCCGCACATACATTAAGTCGCATATGTCCAAAGGACCGGAGTTGCTTGGGGAATATTGCTTGTGGTGGGTGGGCGGGTTCAAATCCGAACACTGACCCACTGAGAAGTCCGGATTCTGGAGAATCTCCGGGGTTACGGACCTGGGCTTCGGAGCATCCGGTGTGTTTTTAGGCTCAACGCCCGATTCCGTGTTCGGAGGACGAGAAGTGTCTTCCAGAAGACGGGCGTCCAGTTCTCCGGGCTCAGAAACCCGAACATACATTGTTCTCAACATAGGAGAAGAGTCATTGTCGGCTTGTTCTTCCAAGATTGCCACATGATGGGTGATTGGCGGAGATCTGATTTCTCTCTGATCGGGTTTAAGCCCAATCCGATCATAGTCGATTGCGACCCCTAGGGCGGTGATGCGATCTAGCCGTTCATTTAAGGCCGATATATCTGTCGGACCCATCTTGTCGAAGTATTCAGTGCCGATGCGGAGGCGGTTTTTGGCGATGAGTTGGGCTGCTTCTGGCTTAACGGTCGGGTGATCGCCCATGATGAAGCTGCCGAGTTGGAGAGTTTGCCCTAACACTAGGGCTTCTCCAGAAGTGATGCTGTCTTTTATGACAAGGCGAGCCATCAGTCCTTCTATCGACGACACAGAGAAATCTCAATGAAAGCACCAATGTCAGTGTTAAAACCGGCAGATCTCGGGTAGGGGATCCCGAACTGTGCGCCTAAGGATCAAAGGTAACAAGGAGGCAGGGGACACGATGTTTACCCAGGTTCGGGCCCTCTTAATGGAGGTAATACCCTACTTCCTACTTGATTGACTTTGATGAGTATAGGGGTTACAAGAGTTGATCTACCTCGAGATTGTAATGGCTAAACCCTAGATGTCTAGCCCGTATGATTGTGATGGCCCCTAAGGACTAAACCCTCCGGTTTATATAGGCACCGGAGGGGATTAGGGGTGTACAAAGTCGGTTTATAGAGGAAGGAAACTACACATCTGGACGCCAAGCTTGCCGTCCACGCAAAGGAGAGTCCCATCTAGACACGGGAGAAGGCCTTTGGTCCTGTATCTTCACGGCCTGTCAGTCCAGCCCATGTCACATAGGCCGACTCTCTAAGGACCCCATAATCCAGGACTCCCTCAGTTGTCTAACATCAAAGTTCAGTTCTTATGTATCACATATCAATTTGTTGTGAAGAACTAAATTGTTATTCGTTTTTCTTGTCGGCTTGACTTAACATGGCACAGAGAAAGAGGAAGCGACACAGAATGACAGGGAATGGGAAGCGAAAGAATCCTGCAGATTCTGCTGGTACTGATGGTGCAATAGAAGGTCAAAGTCTAGCGGAAAATTCTACAAACAGGGTATCTCATGCTACACGAGCTGGAGCACAAGCCAAACAGAAACAAATAGCTGCCACCAAACAAGCAGAGATAGCCCTAGTTGTTGCAACATCTTCCATAGTATCACCAGCTGCACGAGTTACTCGTTGGTCAACTCAGCTAGCAGCACATTCCCAAGCTCCCTTGCCACTACTTCCAAAGCACTCTTGACAAAAGATGAGTTGGCAAGATCAGATGAACTTTGTGAGATTCAACAGCAAGAAGGTAGTTGCTGGAGTCAAGTTACAGTTGCATGCTTCTTTATATGTAGTCTCACAGTTTGATGTACACTAACACTTCCTATGTTTGTTGTTGGACTAGCACCTAGGCGCAAGAGGAAACAAACATTAGGGATAATGCTCGACAGGTTAACTAAATCTAGAGGAGGAAGAATGGAGATTCATTTTGAGGCAAGTTTAAAAAGGCCACGTGATGCTACAGAGTCAGCCAACTTAGTATCAGAGGCAGCGGTTGCCGTTAGGTGTCATGTACATATCCTCCCAACATGGATTCAGTACAGGAATGACAAAGACGAAACCCAATTCAACACCTTCCTCAACCATTTATCTGTAAGTATGGTTATGTATGGAAACTAGTAATATCGTCTTGCTTTGTCCCACACTTTCTAGGTTGCTGATAATGAGACTCCCATAATTTTCAGCAGATGAGGTTCAAGTTGGATAGCCAATATGATGCAACCAGACAAGCTTGCACCCATGTTTTCAAGTCTGCTCTGCGAAAATATTGGTATAACTTGAGGAAAACTCACTTTGAAGGCAATGCTAACAGTGAACTTGCCCAAACATCTCCCGTGAAAATATATCGGATGAAGACTGGAGAGGCCTCATTAAACACTGGTCTGATCTGAAGTATCAGGTACATTATATATATGTGATCAGATCACATGTTGAATTCCTATTTATGCATGTGCCACATAAATCTATCTTCTTGTAGGTGAACTGTTCAAAGAACAAGGCCAACCATACGAAAGTGAAATTCCAACAGACGACAAGATCTCGTAGCTATATTGCACACTGCGAGGCTCTTGTAATTAGCTGACTGTTTCACTCTTTTCATTGTACCATATTATCAGATCTATATTGACTTGTTCCAAATGCAGAGGAAAGCCCGCAAGGACCAAAAAGTAACCGAACCAAATGTTGTGGAAATCTTCAAGGACTGTCACACCAGCAAGAAGAAGGGCATGACTACACCAGTCAAAGCCGCCATTATAAGTCCTTAATCCTCATGCCTTTTAACTACTACTTACTCTGACTTGTGCCTTGAACTGCATGGTTTGCAGCCAATGCCTATTAATCTTTTCAATTTTATACACAATTGTCTTAGCGTATCATTGCACCTTACAAGGTTTAAAAGAGAGGAGTGATGTTCCTTTGATCTTGACCTGTAATCTAGTTCCATGCTGAACTTGCCCACACAATGTTACAATTGCCTGTTTGTCAGTTCTTAGTTGTTTTGTGATATGAATGATGTCATACTATGCTTACTGTATTATAAACTTTGTCTCTTTATCCTTAGCTGTCAATACAATGTGAAGAAATAGACAATACATTAGCGATGGTCCATGGTCATATGTTTGGAACCTGGTTTTATTATGTATTTTGCAGTAAAATACAACTAATATTTTTCATGGGTTCACCAAAATAAGTTATGTATATAGACCAAAGCTATTTTGTTTGGTTTTGCTGCCTCCTTAATATCTTCTGTTCTGGTACTACTAATGTAAAAACACAACTTTTCAGCAAGCTATGAAAAAATAGTGGAACCGCCACCTTCTGAAGGTGGTGAGGCAACTATAACCGCAATGTCAGCTCTTGCTGCAGTGGGTCAGTACCTGTCCACTAACAGTGCCAAAAGCATGTTCCTGCGTAATACTAGGTTGGTTGTTAAGGCAATCTCGTCAAAACTGCCTCATGATCAAGATACGCAAGCTCAAAACAATGTTATATCTGCGCTCTAGACACAAGTCCATTCCCTAACAGAGACCCTTTGTGAAACAAGGACAGACATTGTTCGATGTCGTCAAGATATGCATGGTTTTGAAACTAGACTATCAAACATTTGCTATGTTGTTTAGGAGCCTAGGAGAAATGAAGGCGAAGTTTATGGTGCTCCATCGGACAATACAACATGAAAATGTAACAGTCGGGTCAAATGAACTGAGCTTCTAAACTTCTGGTGGTGCATTTATCTGCCAGACTGTTAAATTTTATGCCAACCTTCCTTTTGCTTTATAGTTGTAATTTGTTTTGTTGCGATACAAAATTTGTTCTTAACGTGTAGCCACCGACTGAAGAAAACAGCAAGCCATTTTTGTATAGTGTAGGGTGTTCCCTATATTTGCATTGGTGGCTATCTTTGATGCCGAGTGGATGTAATCTATGCAATCGCCTTAATAGCCTAGCGTTAGTTTTGGGCTTATTTATTTCCTAGTCTTCTTTTTCCTTGGTTTGCTAGTGGCCGCAACAACCATGGGCCATATACGGACCGTGGTAACCTTGACCCTGCTACGAGTCGTAGGATCCATGGGTCTCCTATGGGCCATCGATAAATGGGCCTCCAACAGGGCCGTAGAATTGGTGGGCCTCGGGACGTCAGATAAATGGGTCTACATGGGCTGTAAACATGCGTAATTGGTATCAACCCAGCACAGTAATGGCCTATTAACAGGCCGGAGGACAACAGAGACTTAATTCTGTCACAGGCATGACGAGTCATTAATGGGCCAGAATATAGGATGGGTTGGAAACGGCGCAACAGGTTAACAGGCCAAAACGGGCCGACTCTTGCCACGGGCCAAATTTGGCCCATTAGGGGAATAGGCCAGTAACGGGCCGGAAGTAATCGAGGGCCGGAAAGGAGCCCAAGAACGTATGGGCCGTCAGTAGGCCGAAAGCTAACACGGGCTGGAAATGGCCCATGTGAATCATGGGCCATTAACGGGTACAAAGAAATTTATTGTTCATTATGGGCTAGAGTCACCATGGGCCTCTAAAGGGCCTAAAGATACAAAGGCCTCATATGGGCCGAAAGACGTCATGGGCCATACATGGGCCGAAAGTGAAACGAGCTGGTATTATATTCGACGGCCCACATGACGTTGTTGGGCCAATTTCGGTTAGGCCCTAACGGGTCATGCGTTACCAGGATGTAAAATGGGCTATTTGCGAAGAGACCATTAACAGGCTTTTCATGGGCCAGCCCGCTAACTTTTGACCAAGTCAAACGGGCCGGCCTTTATAAGCTAAATGGGCCAGTGGTGGGCCGTCGCACGTGTCGACATATCATAGGCGCCTATCTGACCCACTGACGAGCTGGCATGTGTTTCCTTCGGCCAATCAGAATTTTACACTTGGAAATTTCCCATTGGTCCGGGCTGTTAACGGGTTATCGGATCCAAAACCGGACCTGATAGCTTAATGGCGTCCTGTTACAGTGGATGCCACGTGTCAGTCACCCTTGACGAAAGCACTTCTGTGATGCGCGATTTATCGTCTGGAAGTGGACACTTCCGTGATGATAATTTTGGTAATGTCATGGAACACTTCTACGACGGCATAGGTATGACTATCTTGATTCTGTCATAAAATCGTCATGGATGTACATGCATGACAAAAACGTGACCTACTGTGACAAACACGTATCATCATGGAAGTGTATTTTTTGTAGTGCGCGAAGGGTCGACGAAGAAGCAACCTTGTCTATCCCACTATAGCCATCACCCACGAAGGACTTGCCTCACTCGGGTAGATCTTCATGAAGTAGGCGATCTCCTTGCCCTTACAAACTTCTTGGTTCAACTCCACATCACGACGGAGGTTCCCAAGCGACACCTAACCAATCTAGGAGACACCACTCTCCAAAAGATAATAGATGGTTGAACTCGGTGGCACTGATCAGTTCAAAATGTGAACGTTGGGAATCTTGGTGGGACCAACTGGAACAACTAGGTGGGACCAATGTGCTAGGGCTTAGGGCAAACATCATCTCGGTGGCGCCGATTGCATCAACTCGGTGAGACTGAAGTGAAGCAATAAGCACCAAAGAATCTGTCAAGCCAACTCGGTGAGACCGATTGCATAAACTAGGTGAGACCGAAGCGAATGCAATAGATCATAGAGCGCTGGCAAGGCCATCTCAGTGAGACCGAGATCCGTATCAGTGAGATCGAACTGATAGGGTTTCTGGCAGTGGCTATGTCATATGAACTTGGTGGCTCCGGGTAGAAAGAATCGGTGGGGCCGCGGTCACCGCCTCCATCACAAAACGACCCATAAGCTTGGACACGGCTGAATGGAGCGGATGCCAACACCGGCTGTGAGGAATATCTCCGCCCATGCGCTGATCTAGGGCCGCCGGCGCCACCTATTGCTTTGAGATGTTGCAGTCACCGCCATCACAGCTACTGCTCTGCGATGCCTCTATGGTCTCCACCACTGAGAGGAATGTACGAGAAGCTATTCTTTGTTTTATTATTGCTCGCCAGATTATATCTAGTTCGACAACCACCATACCCAAATTTCATATTATATGGCAAGCCATTTAGTTACAATAAACACGAAAGAGGTCTAACCGACAATAATTCTATTACCGTCATACATCAAGTTCCATATTCATCGGTCGCCACCTCTGTGGATTCTCGACACATCAAGAACAGAAGGACCGAGTGTGGAGGAGCCGAATCAAGCGGGTATTGTAGGGTAGATGACTTTAAGTCTCACCTGGGGAGAGCATGATGCCACAATTTCTCCACCTCCTCCTTCCGGTCTAGTCCTCGAGCTACCGTAGAGCGGACACACGTCACTACCAGCGGTCGGAGCGCTCACCATGGCGGAAGAAGGGTGACATCCATAGGTAGGTCACCGTCTTTGTCATGAGTCACGGCCGAGAAGGTTGGGCAGGACTGAATGGAGCGAATCCGGATGCCGGTTGTGAGGAACATCTTCGCCCACACGCTGGCCCAGGGCCACTGCCGCCACCTACCGCTTTGAGATGTTGCAGTCACCGCCCTCAGCACTCGTTGCTTCGTGATGCTGCTAGGGCCGCCACCACCGCGAGGAATGTCCAAGAAGTTATTCTTCATTTTAGTATTGCTCGCCAGATTATTTTCAGTTCAACGACTATCATACTCAATTTTCATATTCTATGGCAAACCATTTAATTTCAAGAAACACAAAATAGGTCTAATCGACAACAATTCCATTATCGTCAGACATCAAATTTCATATTTGTTGGTCGCCGCCTCCGTGGAGGCTCCTGCGACACATCAACAACAGAAGGACCGAGTGTGGTGAGCCGCATCGAGCGGGTGTTGTAGGGCAAACGACTTTAAATCGTCGGTGGAGAGCGTGAAGCCACAACTCCTCCACACCCTCCTTACTACCAAGCCCTTGAGATGTCGCAGAGCGGGCATACATCGTTGTCAGGGGTCGGGGTCGCTCACCGTGGCGTAAGAAGGGTGGCATCCATAGTTAGGTGCGCATTATGGTGCAGGCAGCTAGATATAGAGACCCTAGTCAAGGGGAGAGGAGGAGTTGAGCGGCGGAGGCGCAACCTCATTCTGTAGGAGGATCCTTAAGCGAAGGGGAATCGACCACTGAGGAGAGAGAGAGAGAGAGAGAGAGAGAGAGAGAGGAAAGGCTCGTGCGGTGCAGGCTGAATCAGGGAAAAAGATTCAGTAAACCAGTGGGAGGGGAACAATAAAAAATCGCTAGGGTATCCCTTCGATTGGTGAGTGTCGTGGGCACTAAGGAGGGCTACTACAGATTGTCATTTAATAATAATTTGTCCTTTAATCATAAAAGAGATTGTGATTCTAGACATGTGGTTGATTCCTTTCATTAATGTTGCCTTGTGTTATCAAACATTGATTTGTTTTCATAGATTTGGGTTGTAAAGATTGATTAGAGATCACCATGACTGATTCCTTTACATAACGACATTACAAAATATACTGAAAATCGGTTTGCATGATTTGGCAAATAAAAACCGGATTAATTAGATCAGTGGCTTAAAAACGGTTTAAATTAATTGGTGGGGTAGAAAAAAATTATGGGACAGAAAAAAGTCGGTGGGGGAGGTTTAACTGGAATGAAGGCGACGCTGCCAAACTCACCATGGCATATAGGTTTGTGTCGATTTTGATAGTATGCCGAACACAAGATAGTAGGTTAGTCATAGAAAAAATCAATCAGTAAAAAGGAAGCCAGAAAATGGAACTTAGAAAAATAAAAAAAACACGCACACGCGTCAAATGGGCCAGCTTAATTTGATTATAGTTGATGTTTTGGTAAGTTTTGCTTTGTTTTGGGTATGAGTGGTGGAAGGAAAGGAATGTTTGGTTTTAGTTGAGATTTTGTTTTGATTTGATTTAGTTAATGCATGATGTTGTTTTGGAAATTGCCAATTTGATTGGATTTTCTTTTGGTAAATTATCAATTCTGATAGTATGCCAAGCACAAAATAATAGGTTGGTCATAAAAAATGAAACAGAAAAAAGAAACCAAAAAACAAAACTTACAAAAAATAAAAAATAAAAACGCGTAGATGCGTCAAGGCAGCCAACTTTGATTATAGTTGATGTTTTAGTAAGAATTGATTTGATTTGGGTAGTAGGAAAGTTTGGATTTAGTTGAGATTTTGTTAAGATTTGATTTGAATGATTTAATGCATGACATAGTTTTGGGAAGGTGTGATTTGATTGAGTTAATGCACACGTCAAATGGGCTGACCCAACTTGGTTGCGCTTTAGCGAATGGTCCCTGTATGATGCACATGGACGTAACATAGGCTTTGCCGAAGGTTGGTGGAAGTGAGACGAGACTACAAACTCCCCGTTTAAGAGTAGAGAAGTAGAGATTTAAGAGTAGAGAAGTAGACAATCTATCTAGGATGGGCTGAATCTACATGCTTGGATGAATGATATCGTGGGTGTACTGGACACGGATGGGCTAGCCCAATTCATTAGGCTTTGCGAGGCTCTCATGGACTTCAAGCTACATCTGGGAGAGGAGGACAGAGCGATATGGGCTTGGAACTCCACATGCAAGTACACGCCATCGTCGGCCTATGCGATGATGTGTGAAGGCGGCGACAATCTGGAAATGTTGGACACCTCTCTCCTGCAAAATCTTCATGTGGGTGGCAGTTCAGTACAGACCATGGACGTTAGATAGGCGAGCTCGACACGACCTACAAGACTTGATATCACCATGCTACTTGTGTGAGCAGGAGGAGGACATAGTGGACCACATTATGCTGCAATGTGTGTTCGCTAGGCAGGTCTGGTCCTAATGCCTCACTAGGGTTGGGCTCCCGCTGGAGTTGATGCCAACATGACAAGCAAGAGTGGAAGAATGGTGGATGGCATCGAGTAAACCTGTTCCCAAGATTCAACGGAAGGATTTTGACTCTTTCGCCTTGCTTATCTGTTGGTGCTTGTGGGAGAAAAGGAACGAGGGAGTTTTTGGTAGGAACAACAGATGTAATGAGCAAGGCGCAGTTGAGATCATATTTAGGGAGCGCCATCCGTGGGCTATGGCGAGAGGGAGTGGAGTTCTACATTTTTGTGAGTAGTCCCTAGTGGTTCCGGGAGCGCCATTTGTGGGCTATGGCGAGAGGGAGTGGAGTTCTACATTTTTGCGAGTAGTCCCTAGTGCTTCTGGGAGCGCCATCTGTGGGCTATGGCGAGAGGGAGTGGAGTTCTACATTTTTGCGAGTAGTCCCTAGTGCTTCTGGGAGCGCGATGCTTGCTATTTGTAATCTCTTGTAAGTATTTTTTCTCTTCTTCTATAAAGCTAAGGTACCCCTTTGACGTACTCTCGAAGAAAAAAGAGTAGAGATAAAAAATAGAGTGCCTCGTCATTTTATCACGGAAAACATTTTTTTAGCAACAGCATTTTATTTAGTTGTTTTAATCTATGTCGTCGAGCCGGGCCTGGCCAGACCCGGGCTTTTCACTTGGGGTCGGCTCTGCGGAGCCCGGCCCGGCCCTGATTCTCCCTAGTCAGTCACGAGTAGTCCTGGCCATCTCAAGCCCGACCCTGTCAGCCCACCTAGGCCCGGCCCTAAAATCAAGGGCCTAGGCCCGATGGACTTGCCCATGGGCCAGGCTTGGGCCTAAGTTTTGAGCCCACCAGCAAGGCCTGGACGGGCTTGGGCTTGACATATTGGCATTTTAAGGAAGAGGCCCGGCCCACGGCCCTAAGCTCTAAGGACTTTTTAGGGCTTTTTACCAGATGGGCGGGCTTGGGCTTGAAAAGTAGGCCCGATGATAGGGCCTGGGAGGGCCTGAGCCTCAGTTTTCTGCCATGGGCTTTTTCAGGCCCGGCCCAAGCCCGGCCCGGCCCGGCCCATGGCCAGATATAGTCACGAGCAACCCAGTGGCCCACGCGTCGGTGCACATACCGTGGCCACCCACCCCCCATCGGTCACCACACAAACGCGGCGCACCCAAGCCAAGCCAAGCCAAGCGATCGACCTTTACCCCGTCCCGTCTCGTCTACTACTACTCGTCTAGGTCTAGCCGTCTCCATCCTCGCACCCGCACCCCCAACCCAATCAATCCACACCCCGTCCGGCCGCGCCGCGACCCAATCCATCCACCACAGATCGACCCCCCACCACGTCTCGTGCTCGAGGTCGGGGGCGGGGGCTCGCTCGGCTCGATCCATGGCCTCGGACCAAACCCTCCCACTCCCACCGCTACTCCTCCCGTCCAACCCCAACCAGATCCCGACCCCGACCCCGACCGCACCGCACCCGACCCCGTCCCCCGCCTCCGCCGCGCGCAAGCTCCCCATCAAGCGCCGCTCCCCGCCGCGCCCCTCCTCCTCGCCCTCCTCCTCCGCCGGCGCCGCCTCCTCCGGCCAGGGCCAGAACCCGCCCTTCAAGTTCCAGCGCATCTGGTCCGAGTCCGACGAGCTGCGCTTCCTGCAGGGCCTCCTCGGCTGCGGCGCGCAGGGCCTCGTCTTCCCGCGCGACCTCAACGTCTTCTACGACCGCTTCTCCGAGTCCATGCCGCAGCCCTACACCCGCTCCCAGCTCTCCGAGAAGCTCCGCCGCCTCAAGAACAAGCACCGCAACGTCGCCTCCCGCGTCGCCAGGGGCCTCGACCCCGCCCGCCTCGCCCCGCACGACCGCGACGTCCTCCACCTCTGCTCCCGCCTCTGGGACCCCGCCAACGCCGCCACCTCGCCCTTCGCCGCCGCCGCCGCGCCCGCCAGCTCCTTGGGGAACAAGCGCCGCCGCTCCAACCCTGCCGTGGTGCCACCGCAGACGCTCGACGTCCCGGCCCCCTCGGGGGACAGCAACTCCCATGGATACAATGGGATCGGTTCCTCCACCCCTGGCGCCACCGCCTTCCCCGATGAGAACGGCGCCGAGGATGTGATGTATCTCGAGCAGGAGAGCGGGCATCACCTCTATTTCGACGACGGCGCTGCCTTTGTTGCCGACGGCAACCTTGATGGGATTACATTGGACGGGATTGCGCTGGACCAGGCTGAGACCATGGCTGTTCTCACCGATGTCGGTGACAATGGAGTTGTTGCCGGTGACAATGGGGTTGTTGGCAACGATGCAGCTCCCCAAAATGCTGTGAACAATGGAGGTAACAGTCAGAACGGTAACTGCAATGTATTGCTGCCGCATAGCAGCGAGCATCGGATGGCAAGGGCCGTGCTGGATGTATTTGAGGAGTGTTTGAGAGAGGCAAAGGCCGATGGAATAGTCAATGGTGGCAATGCCCAGGAAAGCGAACTCGCCAGGCGATGGAGGGCGCAGAGGATTGATGAGCTTGATGTGTTGAGCCGAAGGCTCAGGTTGATCATTGAGGATGCTACTGCCGCTGGGCACTAAATGAGATGTATCCAATGACGTGCTTCCACCCTTTGCCGCCATGTATAGAAATCAGGTTATTATGCATGCTATGTTTTTGTAGCGCATTGCTCAGCTTGAGCCTTGCTTTAGCCGCTCTAGTTACAATTTATGCCTATGTGACATTGCTATGGATATTGTTGTTTCGTTTAATAATTTAATCACTCGATCGTCTTAATAATGCCTTGTGATTCCAGCATTGTTGTTTATATATCGTGCTTCTGCCACTATCATCTTCAGTTGATGCTAATGAGTAATCGGTAGTTCATGTAGCTTCAATACTCCACTATTAGATGTTGTTCTAACTTACTAACTGCACAAATAGCCTAGGATTCGACCACTGTGGGTCAGAGTAAATATCATTGATCTATTTTGTGGGGCAAATAAACCATTGTATCTCGTATTCTTCTTAATTACGTGCTGGGGGTTGCTTGTACCCTTGGTCTCATCAGTTTGAACTTACATACTGTGAAACATGAACATGCTGTTTCCCCGCAGACCAATTTTATTCTGATTGCTTTTTGTTGACTCATTTCCATAAAATTACAACCATTGTAATTCAAACGATGCTTTTGGTTGTCACAGGGTGCCACTTGCAACATTACAGGAAATATCAATCCTATGTATGGACTAGGAATGTTCAAGCTTTTTGTTTTGTTATGTGATCCTGCTTTAGAATCAGCAGATTTATTGTGCAAATTTGGTGTCACTGGGTGAAATAGGTGTGATAATGGTATACATTGGTATTATCTGTTTCATTCAGATGAAGATTTGTATCTGAACCTGACCATCTAAGACATTCATTGGTACCCAATTCAAGCCAAATTTGAATTTCCACTCGCTGATTATACGTGAAAAGGTAGAAAAGCATCCTGGTTGTGTGACTCTGACCCTGACCAATTGCCGTGTTGATTATATGTCCTGGGGGTTGCTTGTACCCTTGGTCTCATTATTTTGAACGTACAAATTGTGAAAGATGAATATGTTGTTTCCCCACAGACCAATTTTATTCTGGTTGCTTTTTGTTGACTCATTTCCATGCTATTGCAACCATTGTAATTCAAACAATGATTTAGGTTGTCATGAGGTGCCACGGCATAGGAAATATCGACCCTATGTATGGACTAGGAATGTATGTTATCCTGCTTTAGACTCAGCAGATTTATTGTGCAATTTTGGTGTCACTGGGATTGGGTGGAATAGGTGTGGCAATGGTATTACATTGGTATTGTCTGTTTCATTTAGATGAAGATTTGTATTTGAACCTAATCGACCATTTAAGACATTCATTGGTACCCAATTCAAGCCAAATTTGAATTTCCGTTAGCTGATTATAGGATAACAATGTAGAAAAGCATCCTGGTTTTGTGATTCTGACCCTAACCAAGTGATGCGTTGGTTGGAGTATTAGATAACTTGTCAGATGGCATCCTTTTATGCAATTTGACACTGTTGGTGTTCTTTTTAATCAACTATAATCATTCTGCATTCTGCAGCAGGCCTATCCCAGCTGTATGTTGTTTGCTTATGTTGCCATCTTCTCATGCCGAGCTTATTTATAGAAGTAAATTGTATTTTTCAGTGAGAGCATTATGTCTCTATGCCCTGGTGCTTCGTGATATGATGCTGGTGGTGATTCTCTGCATACCTGATAGGGTACTTGAATTAGTTGCATTGCTGCCGAGACTATTTTGCTCAAGAAAATACTGGTCAGCATAGCCAAATAATATAAGTGAGGTCTGTGTATCCCATTAAGATTTACATCCAACATCGGGATGCCTGTTTATTAGTTGTTACACTGTCTAACATAGTTGCGTTTTCTCTCAAATAAAAGAGTGACTACTGTTTTGAATTATCTTCTTTAAGCTGAAGTACTTATATGACATAGCACATAAGAAGCCTCAATCTGATTTTTTTTTGTTTCATCTGAGGACATATGTTAGATAATGCTGCCCTCATTTGCATATAGAGGAATGCCGGAGCAAACATGATGTCTGTTTGCGTGAGAATATTTTTTTTGTAATGTTATTGTGGAATGTAATGTTTTGTATCGGTTCTTCCATTTAACTTGTGCTCAGTGATAGCCAAATTTGCCAGGTGACTAGTGTAGTGGTGCATGCACAGTTTTTCTGGAGATCTCTTAACCATTCATTTTTTTTTCAGAAGACCATTTATTCATTTACCTATTCGGATTGCATGAGGATTGTGCATCTCCACACTCTCAACTGAATGTTTTTCCTTCGTTTTCTTCATAATGTGGTTCTTCATTTTTCTTGGATTCCTGTATAGATACAGCCCAGTGGTAGGTGCCTAGGTCATGACTTGTCTTCAGGTCCAAATTCAACTTCTTGCCCTAGTACTGGTTATCTTTCACCGACGTATTTGGCTCTCCATTCTGATCAAACGAATAACACCGGTTTGCAGCTTTTGCTTGCTGATCTCTCTCAATGCACGATCACCATCTTGCGAGTGTCATTGATCGAGCTGATCCGTGAATTTTGAACCCTGCTGATCTTGTCATATCTGTTTTTCTGCTGTCTGTAATCTTTGGCCATGGCACAAATCAAACGAGTAGGTCTTTTTAGATAATTGACTTGTTTTCTGCCTGCCAGCTACTCCCTCCGTTCCTAGATATTTGTTTTTTTAGATATTTCAAATAGGCAACCACATACGGATGTATGTAGACATATTTTAGAGCGTAGATTCACTCATTTTGCTCTGTATGTAGTCACTTGTTGAAATCTCTGGAAAGACAAATATTTAGGAACAGAGGAATCATGAGAGTTGCCCCCAAACATGCACATAATGAGTTGCTGGTAAATTGCTAATAACTTGGCTTCCATGAGCAGAATGCAAACCACACTGATCTTGGTTATCTCTTTCGGTTTTGCTAAAAGTCAGGGCCCAAAAATCCGACTAAATCTATTTTTTTTTCGGTTAACCGATGAATAGGGGGTCCCTATCTTTATCTCAAACTGTTTGCGCTGTACATGACCGTAGCCTCACCCTCTTGCTGCTGACAGTGGCTTGACGGCAGCTGAGCACATCGCTTGATCCACTAGACTTGAAGAACAGCAGGCTATCCGTTTCAAAAAGAAAAAAAAAACAGTAGGCTATCATCAACAGAAAAAAAGTTGGTTCACTGCCGGGGCAGTGGGAACCACCACAACACCTTGCAAGTTTGATGATTCACTTCTGAGTTTTAGGAGGCACGGTGCTGCTAGCGAGAATAAGTACGGAGAGATTGGATCTCCCTGGCATGAACCAAAAGAAAGAGCTCCAACGGGCTAAAAGATTTTAGCTCCTTATACCGTTTAAGCTCTCCGACATGAAAGGTGGAAGCGGAATCATGTGTGTTGAAGACATGGTATACAACTTTAGTTCCAATTATGAAGCACTAAACATCGAAAATTCAGGAGCTGGATCATGCCTCTTTGTCGATTGGCATAATTGCTTTTTTTTTTATAGTGGATATCTTTTCTCTGCCTGGGCTTACACGTGCATGCACTGTGGCTGTGATCATGTCCCAACATGAATATTGCTCCTAGTACTAGATGGAAACGTAGTCCCTGTCGAATCATTCCGTCCCCAAAAGCCTAGAATAATGCGGGCTCTTCTCTTCTCGTCACTGGGACACCGATGTGTATGTTCAGAACAACTTTGGGTCTCCATTCCAATCAATGGAATCGCCAGCTTGCAGCTGTTGCTTGCTGATCTTTTCAAGGCACGATAGAACAGAAAAGAAAGGGGGGAAATATTAAGCAAAATGATAATAGTGTCTGATCGAGCTGATTCGTGTATTTTTTAACCCTGCTGATCTTATCATAGCTGTTTTCCTGCTGTTTGTAATATTTGGCCGTGGCACAAATCAAACTAGTAGATCTCTCCTTTTCGCAGCTGGTGTATCTTTGGCCATACCACTTATATGTAATCCCTCCGCAAACTAATATAAAAGTGTTTAGTAGTGATCTAAACATTTTTATATTAGTTTACAAAGGGAGTATATCAGAGTGATTGCTTTAGCCTCCGCGGTTCGTATCATCTTGGGATTCATTGACTTGTTTTCTGCCTGCCAGTTATGAATGAGTTGCCCCAAGAACATGTACATACATGTCAGAGTTGCTGCTAAAAACTTGGCTTCATGAGCAGAATGCAGACAACACTGGTCCTGTTTTGCTAAATGTCAGGTGGGCGGGCCAACGAGGTGGCTGCGGGTGGCGGAGGCTGCGGCTGGACGGTGGTGCGGGAGGAAGAAAATGAAGAGTGGCGGCGTGATCCGGACCGTTGGATGAAGACTTGATGGCCGAAAATTTGTTGTTTTTCAGTTAACCGATGAATAGGCTGTCCCTATCTTTATCTCAAACTGTTTTGCGATGTAGCCTCACCCCTTGCTAATAGTGTAGCTGATTGTATAGCTAAAGCATCTTTGTCTAATAGATCCTCTGAGGTTTGGGAAGAGGCTATCCCAGACTTTATTTCGTAAACGACCTCGTGATTATCTGAGAAATAAAGTCTTACTTTATCAAAAAAAGACAGTGGCTTGACGGCGGCTGACTCACATCCGTTTAAGCTTTCCGACATGAAAGGTGGAAGCGGAATCATGTGTGTTAGAGAGATAGCACAACCTTAGTTCCAATAATTATGAAGCACTAAACACCGGAAATTCATGGGCATAATTGCTTGCTTGGGTTCCATGGCTGATTTTTTTTATGAAAACAGTCTCTGTCGAATCATTCCGTCCGCAGCCTAGAGCAAACAATGCGGGTTCTTCTCTTGTCGTCACTGGGAGGCTGGGACATGATGTCCTGAGGAATTTCTTAGTGGGCATACGCACGTACTACGTGCGAGCAAAGTGAGGGGAAGCTTTAGAGAGCTATAATTAACGTTCGAGGGTCTAGAGTAGAGCCGAAAGCAAAAGTCATTCCGGCACGCTCCGCTTCCGTTGGGTTCAAGCCAGACCGGCAGAATCTCCATCGAGGCTATTTTTATCTTCTTTTTTAACCGACTATTTGTTAGTCGCATAGAAAAAGGTCGCTTTTCTGTCCATCCTCGTCCGCCTGCCGTTGCCCTTCGCCGACCCGTCCGCTGAACTATAACCCGTGGTCGATGTTTCTTTTTCAACAAATGATGGATTTTATTGGCTCAAAATGAAGCATTGTGGTGGACGTTTCTGACATGCTGCCTCGTCGGCCTGCCTTATCCAACTCCTGCGTACCTCGTCGTTGAGGCTCCGACCATCCTTCTAAAGTTATTGTCCCCTTCTTTAGGGTCGGGGAGTCGCCTCCCCCCTTCCTCCCGCACACCTCTGCACCCGCATCTATCAACCTCTGTCGTTGCCCTTCGTCAAACCGTCAATTGCCACCTCTGGTGGGCGTTGCTACTATCATGTCGCTTCATGGTCCTACCCTGTCCGAGTCCCTGCCTCCACCTCACCCTTGCGGCCCTGAACCCTCGACCAACCCTCTAAAGCCCTTTGTTTGGGGCCAGCGAGCCCCCGACCATCCCTCCCCTTTGTTTGGGGCTAGTGAGCCCCTGACCATCCTTCCCCTTTGTTTGGGTCAGCAAGCCCCTGACCATCCCTCTAAAGCCTCCGTCCCCTTCTTTGGGGCCGCCAAGCCCCCTCCACCCTTGCACCCCTACACCTCCACATGTCAACCTCTGCCTTGCCTTTGCAAGCGACGCAACGTCGTCTCGCCTCTGGCTCGTTGCCTGCTCACCCTCAATCAGTCGCTGCATGCCAAAAATCAATTAAAACCGAAGAATAACAAATGTGCTATTTAAGAAAAAATCGCCTCTTGTGAGGATATCATATTGGACTATGCTTGACAACGATGCTTGGTTGCAGGACATCAAGGGTGATCTTTCATTTTCGGCACATCTGCAGCTCTTGCATCTTGGTCAGGCAATCGCCATGGTCCCGAGGGACGCCCACACTGATGACCTCTTCATTTGGCCTGCGGATGCTTCTGGAGTCTACACGGCTCGTTCGGTATATCATAGACTTTGTTTCGGGATGGAGAAATCGTCTTTCGCCGCTTGCATTTGGCGGAGCTGGGCTCCCCTTAGATGCAAGATTTTCATGTGGCTGGCCATCCAACATCGCATTTGGACATCGGATCGTCGGGCCAGGCACGGTTTGCAGGCTCTGCCGTCGCCTTGCTACACCTGCCTTCAGGAGGAAGACAACGCTGAGCACATCCTCATGCAATGCGTTTTTGCGAGGGAGGTTTGGTCTTACGCCATCACAAATTGCAACATGGATATCCCGGCACCGGACGCTGGTAGCACGATGCTGGAGTGGTGGCTGCTTGCGAGGAGGCAGTTTCACCGTGCCGAGCGACGCGGGTTCGATACTATGGTCATGATCACGGCGTGGGCTCTCTGGAAGCAACGTAACGCGAGAGTCTTTGACAGGAGGCAGCAGATCGTGACGCCTACGCAGCTATGGCATCATATTGTCGTCGAAGTTTTGGACCTCAAGAGAGCTGGGGTTGGAGTAGGAGGATTAGATCGTTTTGTGAGAGAGTAGCCTAGTGTGTTGTGTGGAGTCTGCTTGTAAGGATGTTCACATCCTTTGCTAGCCTCTTGTATATCTCTTTCTTCCCTCTATAAAACTACGGTACGCCATTGACGTACTCTCGAAAAAATATTGGACTATTGAAGACAATAAAAACAGTGTACTAAGAAAATATCATATTGGATTGAACACTTCACTTCACACTCTCTCTCCCCGATTTTCTCCCAACCACTATTCTTATACTTTCTTCATTTATGTGTACTTCCCCCCTTTCCTCCATATACGACGCCTTATCCAATGAACCCAAACTCCCGTCCCCCGCCATTGATCTGTCGTCATTGGCTCGTTGCATGACGTGAATTGATTGGATGTGCGCTTGAATAGCTGGCTCGGTTACATGAATATCATCATCATCGTCATATACGATGTATATGATGGACGATGCCATGCCTCAGCCTCCCTTGTGGTCTACATGAATAGTGTCACATACGTACGTAGCTGTACCGCAAACTAACAGAGCTAGTGTACTGATCGGTGACAACACCGATGAGCCTGAAAATGATGTACCAGCAGCAGCAGATATATATAGGGCATCATGATCACACGGTTCAAACGAGTTGGCAGGTCGGTGGTACAGCTACAAACCATGCTGCATTTGTCAATTACCAGAGCATCTCTGTCTCTCTAAGCCGTGCCGCCATGGATCTTTTCGGGCACGTAAGGCACCTCCGTTCCCACGGATGACCACAGGTCCATACTGTATCTTGTTGCGCCGACCATGTCTGTACGTACGTCTGCCTAGGTCGTTAGCGTAGGTACCAGATTATATAGGCTTTCAAAGAATCAAGACGAATGGTATCCAGGCACTGCTCTGCTCTGCTCTCAGGCAAGATTGAACATTAAAAAAGGTGCATGGTCGGCGCGTATAAGAAAGAAGAAGCCACTTTTGTCAGTTTTGAAATTGAGGATCAACTGTTCTTCGAAAGTGCGAGAAGACATCTGGCTCACGAGCATCAACATCAAGAAAAAACAGACAAATCAGAGCTAGAAACTGTGATTTTTAAGTTACAAAAAAATCTGAAAAAAATACACACGTCTATTTATTAATAATATACTACTCGTCGTCGGAGATGTCAGCGACCTTCATGCTGGCGGTGCTGGACGGCCCTTCCTCCAGGTGGATGGCCGCTTGCCCCACCTCCGGCTCCTCATCGGAGTCAAACTCGGCGAAGGTCTCGTCGAGCTCCACGTCCGCCTCGATGGATTCAAGGATGGACTGCTGCTCCGTCACCTCCTCTGCTTGGGCCGCCTTGAACCCGCTAGCACCCCTCGAGCATGTCGAAGCCCGCAGCCAGAGGCGCCAGATCGGCCTCTTCCTTCTTCGGCTCCAGGTCGTGCCATGGACTCATCTTGCTTCTACTCCTCCTGCACCACCACCACCTCCTCCTTCTCTGGCTCTCGCGAGCCGGAGGTAGGCCGGCTGCGATCCGGGCTTCGCGCCTAGCACGGATCTCTTCAAGGAGCTGGAGCTCCAGCCCCCGCGTGAGCATGGCGTAGGTTGTGCCCGGCACCAGGGCATGGCTAGCGGCAGACGGCGAGTGGATGTAGCGACGAGGATGGGAGGGGAGGGAAATGTGGACGGGGTACGGTTTGGGTGCCGGCCGGCTTAACTAGCTGGACTAGGGCCCTTGGGCGGCGCCATCGAGAATAAGATAAGACGCCCGCCAGATATGAGGGGTGCCGGTCAGCCCGGACGTATATGGCTAGTATGAGGAGCCCATCTAGGCCATTTTTGAACTGAGGCATCCTCCCGGGCGTATAGTGTTGGGAAACGTAGCATGCAATTTCAAAAAATTTCCTACGCTCACACAAGATCTATCTAGGAGATGCATAGCAATGAGAGGGGGAGATTGTGTCCACGTACCCTCGTAGACCGAAAGCGGAAGCGTTTGCCAATGCGGTTGATGTAGTAGAACTTCTTCTCGTTCCGATCGATCAAGTACCAAACATACGGCACCTCCGAGTTCTGCACACATTCAGCTCGATGACGTCCCTCGAACTCTTGATCCAGTAGAGTGTCGAGGAAGTAAAAGAGTTTCTTCAGCACGACAGCGTGGTGACGGTGATGGTGGATGGTGAAGTTATCCGCGCAGGGCTTTGCCTAAGCACTACGTGAATATGACCGGAGGCGTAAACTGTTGAGGGGGCGCTACAAACGACTAACAATCGTTGGTCTGTGTTCTAGGTGCCCCCTACCCATGTATATATAGGTGGGATGTGTGGGGAGCAGCCTAGGGCGTGCCCAAGTAGGAGGAATCCTACTTGGGCCCCTAGTCCGATTCGGCCTCCCCCCCTTCCTTTTACCGAAAGGGGGAAAAGGGAAGAGAGGGAGGAGGAAGGAAAGGGGGGCGGGGGCGCGAACCCCTTCCTTCTTCTCCTATTCGGCCTCCTTCCTTAGGGTGGGTGGGTGTGTGTGTGTGGGGGGGGGGGGTGCCACCCCTTGTGGGCTAGTGTGCTCCCCTCATATGGCCTATTATTGCCCCGGGGGGATCCGGTACCCCCCCCCCCCCCGGTACTCCGATATGTACCCGATACACCCCGGAGCACGTCAGGTGTCCGAATACAATCATACTATATATCAATCTTTACCTCTCGACCATTTCGAGACTCCTTGTTATGTCCGCGATCTCATCCGGGACTCCAAACAACATTCGGTCACCAAGTCACATAACTCATATAATACAAAATCGTCATCGAACATTAAGCGCAAGGGCGGAGCTACGGGGGGACGAGCGGGGGCCACGCCCCCCCCCAACCGTTGCGTCGTACCTAAGTTGCGTAGGCTACATCAGGCAGATTTAGGACAAATTGCCCCCCCTAAGTGTGCGCTTAAGGCTTGAAGCCCAGGAACTTTGCATGTTAAAGCCCATGTACTAGCTAGTCAGCACACACTACACGAAACAAACTACCAGGTAGTTTCGGAAGCTGAGGAGGCCACCACGGAATCCTCTATCGATTGTTTCGGCGCAGATGCAATACGCGTGGCCGCAAGTTCAACTAGGGCATCCGCACAACCGATCAGCGGCGGTGGCGGCGACAGCATACTCCTGCGGTGAGTCCCTTGATTCCTTTATTGATTTATACTGTGCAACAATACTGATGAATTGATCCGCATCCGGCTCGAGAAGGCCAGAAACTTCTTGTTCAGATGAAGTTAATTAAGGGTTTCATTTCTTGTTTTCTTCTAAAAAATTGGTACACTAAATTAGGCATTCACCGATTATGATTCTATCATCTAAGTTTCAAATTTCACTGGCTCACGCCAGATCTAAGAGCTAGGTGTATCATCAGCTGGAGGCTCATGTCTAGCCTATTGCAGTTTTTTATTATTAACAAACTGCTAGATGCTAGTTTCTGTTTTTCAGGCCGATTAGTTGATGTACAAACTACCGATCAAATATTCAGGCTCTAGTAAAATTTACACAACCAGCTAGAATCCAAAGCGCACCCTATAAGATTGTCGACTTTGTTCTATGGGTTTTACGCACAAGAGCCACATTAAACTAATGAAAAATCTACATTTTTATAGTTGCAACATACAAATTAATCATGTGTTTCTCTTTGTATGGTCATTATATGAAAAAAAAATGTTCATTGTCTTCTTCGCCCCCCCTATGGTCAAATCCTGGCTCCGCCCCTGGTTAAGCGTGCGGACCCTATGGGTTCGAGAACTATGTAGACATGACCGAGACACCTCTTCGGTCAATAACCAATAGCAGAACCTGGATGCTCATATTGGCTCCCACATATTCTAGGAAGATCTTTATCGGTCAAACCGTTATGACAATATACGTTATTCCCTTTGTCATTAGGTATGTTACTTGCCCGAGATTCAATCGTTGGTATCTTCATACCTAGTTAAATCTCTTTACCGGCAAGTCTCTTTACTCGTTCTGTAATGCATCATCTGCAACTAACTCATTAGTTACTTTGCTTGCAAGGCTACTTATGATGTGCATTACTGAGAGGGCCCAAAGATACCTCTCCGATACTCGGAGTGACAAATCCTAATCTCGATCTATGCCAACCCAACAAACACCTTCGGAGATACCTGTAGAGCATCTTTATAATCACACAGTTACTTGTGACATTTGATAACACACAAGGCATTCCTCCGGTATCCGGGAGTTGCATAATCTCATAGTCGGAGGAATATGTATTTGACATGAAGAAAGCAATAGCAATAAAACTGAACAATCATAATGCTAAGCTAAAGAATGGGTCTTTTCCATCACATCATTCTCCTAATGATGTGATCCTGTTTATCAAATGACAACACATATCTATGGTTAGGAAACTTAACCATCTTTGATCAACGAGCTAGTCTAGTAGAGGCTTACTAGGGACACAATGTTTTGTCTATGTCATGGATTTAACACGGCAGATGCCCGAGCAAAAGGACTTAGGTGTGGAGCCATCACAGCTAGGTTAGCTTAAAGGGGCTAAGCGGGACAAAGGACACAGAGAGTTTTTACCCAGGTTCGGACCCTCCCAACGAGGTAAAAGCCTACTCCTGCCTTCGATTGTATCGTTTGTGTTTCGATTACTAGGGAGCGAATATGCTTGACCTAGTGCTCGATCAATTGTTTCTTGAGTTAACCCGCGGCCAGGTCTCACCTTTATATACACAGGTTGAGGCCTAGCGGCTTACAGAGTCCCGACCGACTCATACAACGTGACCGGCTCGGTTTCTAACAACACTTGCCTTACAAAACAAATTAAACATATGGCGGCTCATCCCTTTGGGCCTCAAGTTGCCTTCGGGTCTTGGGCCTTCAATAAGCTTGCTTTATGAACCGCCATCTTCATATCTTCTTGGGCTTCTTCATCTTAAGTCGCCCGTAGCATGACCCGGCCCCTCCTGGGCGAGTCATACCCAGTAGTTATATCCCCAACAGTCTATGTATCCATACATGTATCAAGTTTCCGATTAATAGAATTATAGCATGAATAATAAACATTTATCATGAAATAAGGAAATATAAAACAACAACTTTATTATTGCCTCTAGGGAATATTTCCTTCAGTCTCCCACTTGCACTAGAGTTAATAATCTAGTTCACATCGCCATGTGATTTAACACCAATAGATCACATCTTTATGTGATTAACACTCATAGTTCACATCTCAATGTGACCAACACCCAAAGGGTTTACTAGAGTCAATAATCTAGTTCACATTGCTATGTGATTAACACCCAAAGAGTACTAAGATGTGATCATGTTCTGCTTGTGAGAGAAGTTTAGTCAATGGGCCTGCCACATTCAGATCCATATGTATTTTGCAAATTTCTATGTCTACAATGCTCTGCATGGAGCTACTCTAGCTAATTGCTCCCGCGTTCAATACGTATCTAGATTGAGACTTAGAGTCATCTAGATCAGTGTCAAAGCTTGCATCGACGGAACTCTTTACGATGAACTCTTTATCACCTCCATAACTGAGAAACATTTCCTTAGTCCTTTTTAAGGTAACTAAGGATAATTTTGACTGATGTCCAGTGATCTACTCTTGGAACACTATTGTACCCCCTTGCCAAGCTCATGGCAAGGTACACAACAGGTTTGGTACACAGCATGGCATACTTTATAGAACCTATGGTTGAGGCATAGGGAATGACTCTCATTCTCTCTCCATCTTCTGCAGTGGTCGGGCATTAAGTTTGACTCAACTTCACACCTTGTAACACATGCAAGAACCCTTTCTTTGACTGATCCATTTTGAACTTCTTCAAAACTTTGTCAAGGTATGTGCTTTGTGGAATTCCTATTAAGCGTCTTGATCTATCTCTATAGATCATGATGCCCAATACATAAGCAGCTTCATCGAGGTCTTTCATTGAAGAACTTTTATTCAAGTATCCTTTTATGCTATCCAGAAATTCTACATCATTTCCAGTCAACAATATGTCATCCACATATAATATTAGAAATGCTACAGAGCTCCCACTCACTTTCTTGTAAATACAAGCTTCTCCGAAAGTCCGTATAAAACCATATGCTTTGATCACCTCATCAAAGCGTATATTCCAACTCTGAGATGCTTGCACCGGTCCATAAATGGATTGCTGGAGCTTTCACACTTTATTAGCACCTTTAGGATCGACAAAACCTTCTGGTTTCATCATATACAACTCTTCTTTAGGGAATCCATTAAGGAATGTAGTTTTTACGTCCATTTGCCAGATTTCATAATCATAAAATGCGGCAATTGCTAACATGATTTGGACAGACTTAAGCATCGTTGTGGGTGAGAAAGTCTCATAGTAGTCAACTCCTTGAACTTGTCGAAAACCTTTTGCGACAAGTCGAGCTTTATAGACAGTAACATTACCATCAGCGTTAGTCTTCTTCTTCAAGATCCATTTATTCTTGTTGGGTCGCCGATCATCGGGCAAATCCACCAAAGTCCACATTTTTTTTCTCATACATGGATCCTATCTCAGATTTCATGGCCTCAAGCCATTTATCGAAATATGGGCTCATCATATCTTCTTCATAGTTCATAGGTTCGCCATGATCTAGTAACATGACTTCCAGAACAGGATTACTGTACTACTCTGGTGTCGATCGTGTTCTGGTTGACCTACTAGGTTTGGTAGTAACTTGATCTGAAGTTTCATGATCATCATCATTAGCTTCCTCTCTAGTTGGTGTAGGCATCATGGGAATGGATTCCTCGGATGAGCTACTTTCCAAATTGTGAGAAGGTACAATTACCTCATCAAGTTCTACTTTCCTCCCACTCACTTCTTTCGAGAGAAACTCCTTCTCTAAAGAGGACCCATTCTTAGCAAGAAAGATCTTGCCTTTGGATCTGTGATGGAAGGTGTACCCAATTGTTTCCTTAGGGTATTCTATGAAGACGCGCTTCTCTGATTTGGGTTCGAGCTCATTAGGCTGAAGCCTTTTGACATAAGTGTCGCAACCCCAAACTTTAAGAAACGACAGCTTGGGTTTCTTGCCAAACCACAGTTCATACAGTGTCGTCTCAACGGATTTAGACGGTGTATAACCCCAACGATAGCGGTAAATCGGTAAGAGACATCATAGATCGCACCATATCTAATAAAGTACGGTTACGATGTTCGGACACACCATTACGCTGTGGTGTTCCAGGTGGCGTGAGTTGTGAAACTATTCCATATTGTTTTAAATGAAGACCAAACTCGTAACTCAAATATTCGCCTCCGCGACTAGATCGTAGAAACTTTATTTTCTTGTTACGATGATTATCCACTTCACTCTGAAATTCTTTGAACTTTTCAAATGTTTCAGACTTGTGTTTCATTAAGTAGATATACCCATATCTGCTCAAATCATCTATGGAGGTCAGAAAATAATGATACCCGTCGCATGCCTCAACACTCACCAGACCGCATACATCGATATATATTATTTCCAATAAGTCATTGGTGTTGGGGAACGCGGTAATTTCAGAAAAATTCCTACGAACACACAAGATCTATCTAGGAGATGCATAGCAACGAGAGGGGAGAGTGTGTCCACGTACCCTCATAGACCAAAAGCGGAAGCGTTTCAATAATGTGGTTGATGTAGTTGAACTTGTTCGCGATCCAACCGATCCAAGTACCGAACGTACGGCACCTCCACGTTCAGCACACGTTTAGCTCGATGACGTCCCTCGGGCTCTTGATCTAGTTGAGGACGAGGGTGAGTTCCATCAGCACGACATCATGGCGACGGTGATGATGATGTTACCGGCGTAGGGCTTCGCCTAAGCACTACAATGGTATGGTCGAGGTGTGTAACTGTGGAGGGGGGCACCACACATGGTTAAGAGAAACTTGTGTGTTCTAGGGTGCCCCCTTGCCCCTGTATATAAAGGAGGGAGAGGGAGGCCGACCAGCCCTAGGGGGCGCACCCAAGAGGAGGAGTCATACTAGGACTACTAGTCCTAGTAGGATTCTCCTACAAGGAAGAGAGGGGGAAAGAAGGAGAGGGAGAGGGAGTAGGAAAGGGGGGTGCCACCCCCTTCCCCTAGTCCAATTCGGACTGCTAGGGGGGGGGGTCTGCCCTGGCGGCCTCCTCTCTCTCCACTAAGGCCCATGGTGGCCCATTTGTTCCCCCGGGGGTTCTGGTAACCCCTTCGACACTTCATTTTTACCCGAAACTTCAAGGAACACTTCCGGTGTCTGAATAAAATGGTCAAATATATCAATCCTTATGTCTCGACCATTTCAAGACTCCTCGTCACGTCCGCGATATCATCTGGGACTCTGAACAAACTTCGGTCATCAAAACGCATAACTCATAATACAAATCGTCATCAAACGTTAAGCGTGTGGACCCTACGGGTTCGAGAACTATGTAGACATGACCGAGACACATCTCCAGTCAATAACCAATAGCAGAACCTGGATGCTCATATTTGCTCCTACATATTCTACAAAGATCTTTATTGGTCAAACCGCATAACAACATACGTTGTTCCCTTTGTCATCGGTATGTTACTTGCCCGAGATTCGATCGTCGGTATCATAATACCTAGTTCAATCTCATTACTGGCAAGTCTCTTTACTCGTTCCGTAATACTTCATCCCGCAACTAACTTATTAATCACATTGCTTGCAAGGCTTATAGTGATGAGCATTGCCGAGAGGGCCCAGAGATACCTCTCCGAAACACGGAGTGAAAAATCCTAATCTCAATCTATGCCAACCCAACAAACATCTTCGGAGACACATGTAGAGCATCTTTATAATCACCCATTTACGTTGTGATGTTTGATAACACACAAGGTGTTCCTCCGGTATTCAGGAGTTGCATAATCTCATAGTCTGAGGAACATGTATAAGTCATGAAGAAAACAGTAGCAATGAAACTGTAACGATCATAATGCTAGGCTAACGGATGGGTCATGTCCATCACATCATTCTCCTAATGATGTGATCCCTTTCATCAAATGACAACACATGTCTATGGTTAGGAAACTTCACCATATTTGATTGACGAGCTAGTCAAGTAGAGGCATACTAGGGACATTATGTTTTGTCTATGTATTCACACGTGTACTAAGTTTCCGGTTAATACAATTCTAGCATGAATAATAAAAATTTATCATGAAATAAGGAAATAAATAATAACTTTATTATTGCCTCTAGGACATATTTACTTCAATTGGCTCACTCCATTGTTCCGGAGAACGGAGTTTTAGCCATCTTGCCCATGAGGCATGCATGGTTCACAAGTATCAAATTATTCATAATCAAGTGATTCCAAAAGTCCATCTATGTGGAGTTTCTTCGTGCGCTTTACACCATTATGACCTAAATGACAGTGCCACAAATATGTTGCACTATCATTATCAACTTTGCATCTTTTGGCATCAATATTATGAATATGTGTATCACCACAATCGAGATTCAATCGAAATAGACCACTCTTCAAGGGTGCATGGCCATAAAAGATATTAATCATATAAATAGAACAATCATTATTCCCAGATTTAAATGAATAACCGTCTCGCACTAAACAAGATCTAGATATAATGTTCATGCTCAACGCTGGCACCAATAACAATTATTCAGGTCTAAAACTAATCTCGAAGGTAGATGTAGAGGTAGCGTGCCGACGACGATCACATCGACCTTGGAACCATTCCCGACGCGCATCATCACCTCATCCTTAGCCAATCTTCGTTTAATCCGTAGTCCCTATTTTGAGTTACAAATATGAGCAAACCGGTATCAAATACCCAGGCACTACTACAAGCATTAGTAAGGTACAAATCAATAACATGTATATCAAATATACCTATGTTCACTTTGCCATCCTTCTTATCCGCCAAATACTTGCGGCAGTTCCGCTTCTAGTGACCAGTTCCTTTGCAATAGAAGCACTCAGTTTCAAGCTTGGGTCCAGATTTGGGCTTCTTACTTGCCATTCTTCTTGAAGTTCCCCTTCTTTCCCTTGCCTTTTTATTGAAACTAGTGGTCTTGTTAACCATCAACACTTGATGCTCCTTATTGATTTCTACCTCCGCAACTTTGAGCATTGCGAAGAGCTCGGGAATAGTCTTTTCCATCCCTTGCATATTATAGTTCATCATGAAGCATTTGTAGCTTGCTAGCAGTGATTGAAGAACTCTATCAATAACATAATCATCTGGAAGATTAACTCCCAGCTGAGTCAAGTGATTATGATATCCAGACATTCTGAGTATGTGTTCACTGACAGAACTGTTCTCCTCCATCTTGTAGTTATAAAACTTGTTGGAGACTTCATATCTCTCAACCCGGGCATTTGCTTGAAATATTAACTTCAACTCCTGGAACATTTCATATGGTCCATGACGTTCAAAACGTCTTTGAAGTCATGATTCTAAGCTGTAAAGGATGGCACACTAAACTATCGAGTAGTCATCAGATCAAGCTTGCCAGACATTCATAACATCAGCATCTGCTCCTGCAGCAGGCCTTTCACCTAGCGGTGCATCAAGGACATAATTCTTCTATGCAGCAATAAGGATAATCCTCAGATCACGGACCCAATCCGCATTGTTGCTACTATCATCTTTTAACTTAGTTTTATCTAGGAACATATCAAAATACATAGGGGAGCTACAACGCGAGCTATTGATCTACAACATAATTTGCAAATACTATCAGGATTAAGTTCATGATAAATTAAAGTTCAATTAATCATATTACTTAATAACTACCACTTAGATTGACATCCCTCAAGTCATCTAAATGATACTTGATCCAAATCAACTAAACCATGTCTGATCATCACGTGAGATGGAGTAGTCATCAATGGTGAACATCTCTATGTTGATCATATCTACTATATGATTCATGTTCGAACTTCCGGTCTCCAGTGTTCTGAGGCCATGTCTGTACATGCTAGGCTTGTCAAGTTAAACCCCAATATCTGCATGTGCAAAACTGTCTTGCACCCATCGTATGTGAACGTAGAGCCTATCACACCCGATCATCACTTGGTGTCTCAGCACGAAGAACTGTCGCAACGGTGCATACTCAGGGAGAACACTTATACCTTGAAATTTTAGTTAAGGGATCATCTTATAATGCTACCACCGTACTAAGAAAAATAAGATGCATAAAAGATAAACATCACCTGAAATCAAAATATGTGACATGATATGGCCATCATCATCTTGTGCTTTTGATCTCCATCTCCAAAGCATCGTCATGATCTCCATCGTCACTAGCTCGACACCTTGATCTCCATCGTAGCGTCGTGGTCATTGTCGTGGGATTAAGTATGACAGTAATAATAGGGGGTACGTATGAGGAGGCAAGGTCCTAGCTACGGTGAGGTTGTACACGCAAATTTACAAGTTCAGGCCCTTCTCGGAGGAAGTAAAAGCCCTACGTCTCGGTGCCCTGAGGCTGTGTCGACTGGATATGCGTGAATGTTACAAGGGGTGTGAACCCTTGTGCCAGAGAAGGAGGGTGGCTTATATAGAGTGCGCCAGGACCCTCTCTCACCTTCGTTACACAGGGTTCAATGTGAGTTAAGATGGGGCGTTACTGGTAATGCCAGCCATAAATGGTAATTAAGACTACAGAGTGAACGCCTGACCATTGCCCTCCAGGGGTGTCTTTAGATCTTCTATACACCGAGTGGTTTCCCGTATGGTCGAGTCACTAAGCTGTGGTTGAGTGGAATTGGGGTATCCAGTGGAACCTTCCGTCGAGTGGACTATATCACAAGATGATTCTAGTCGGTATTCTCTGTTTGTCCTTGAGTGCCCTTGACTGTAGGTTAGTCTCCTTGGGTGGGGTGTCTAGGTCAGGCCTAGGACCCTACCCTAGGTACATGTCCTCATCATTATCCCCCGAATGGATTGAGGTCCGAGTGGAGAAAAGGTTGAAGTTGACTCCGACTCAGTTGAATGCTCATGGGACATCTCATTGAAGTCTGCAAAACGCATGGGAACTTTCAACCTTGCTTCAGTTGGCTCGATCGATTCTGATGGCTTGAAGCTGTCGAGTGAATAAATGTAGTAATCCACCAAGTGGATTGGGACGTGAAATCTTAGACGCGATTGACCGCTTTGTGGTTTCCGGATTTTATGGGATTTGAAATTTCAGAGAAGCACGTCGGACGAGGCGTAGCGTGATAAGCGGAATGAATCGGACCGAGATGCCTCGATCTTGACGTAGCCTTTTTTGCCATGTATCGCTCCTGTGCCTGTGATGGGATATGATTTAATCATTGGGGGCCACTGGTCAGCCACTCGAAGCCAGCCCCATAAAAGGAGTTGAAGCCGATGCGTGGCACGGTGCTTTCAATCGATATTTATCGTTTCTTCCTCTCCGCCTCCATTCTCCTTGCTCCCCACACCTCTCCTCGGCCCTCTCGAGTTCCACGCAATGGTGAAGGAGAAGACCACGGCTCTGGAGCGCGTGAAGAAGGCATCAGCGATGGCGAAGGGGAAGAAGACGGTGAGGGGTTTGTCATCGCGTTCCGCTCTACTGCCTGGCTGGATCCAGGGCGATTGGATTCACTCGACGGTCTTGCAGCAGGACTTCGAGAACCTCGCTCATGACGGCCTGATTAAACCCAGGTCATGGAGATTTCCTGGGGAGGAGTTCGAGCCACAACCGCGCGATGGTGAGTGCATTCTCCTCACCACCCACGTCGAGCGCGGTTTTTCTTTGCCTTTACACCCATTCTTTCGAGGGTTTTTAAACTTCTTCGGGGCTCAGATCCATCATTTCCCTCCAAACACTATCTTGTATCTTGCTGCTTTCATCTCCATGTGCAAAAATTTCTTGGGCTGCGACCCGCACTAGGGTCTTTTCAAGCATATATTCACCTCTCGATCTCAGACGGTGAACAAAGCTAACCCAGTCGACCAGAAAACGCATGTGATCCAATGTGCGGGGGGCTAGGGATCCAAACAAGGGGTAGGAGCTGTTTCCCCCGTTACTTTTCTCAAATCTGTTAGGGGTGGCAGTCGACCTGGTTCTACTACAAGGATGTTCTGACTCCTGGTCAGTCGTCTCGCCTCCCTCCTTTCACTCTAGAAAGACTCCAGTCTCCTTGCTCGCTAGTGGTAGCCCCGAAGGAGAAAGAGGAAGTGCAGATGCCGGTTGCGGCTGTTGTTGAATTGGTGAGGCAGGATTGACGGGGATGGACCTGCTGGAAGTATTTCTGACTCGACGGATCTAGCCTCTGCAAGCTCGTGACCACCCCATGTGGATGTACTCGGGCTCTGACGATAGCGCTCATACCCACCCGGAGGAGGTTGATAAGGAGATGGTGGCCCAGTGGCTCCGGAGTGTTACTGGTAACAAGGACAACCCAAGGGGGGCAGGAGGATTCTGCCATTCGACGCCACCCGTGCTCCTGGAGAGGTCAGACTCACCTATCCGAGTGCTTTTCCTTTTTATCTTTGTCGAGTGCTTGTTCTGGAATCCGACTCATGTACACAACTTGCATTTTGTAGGTTTTCCCCAAGCTCCACTCGATGCCCAACAGAGAGGAGTTTCAGGAGGGAATCAACAGTGACAGTGAAGACAGGGGCGATGAAGATGTTGAAGATAGTGAAGAAGAGAGCAAGGACTTGAGCAGCAGCAGCGAGGAAGTCGACTCACCGCCTCATTCCGATCGTCGATCCAAACAATAGCAAGATCCTGCAGGGGGACAGGGCAAGGTTGCCGCATCAAGTGCCAAAGTTCCCAAACGCACTCGCACCTTGACTCCTGAGCTGACTGAAAAGGCTCCAAAGCAGGCCAAAGTTGCTCCACCTAAGCCCCGGAAGGCCCTGCCGAGGATCAAGGTGGTTGTGCCCGTGACATCAATGTAAGCACTTCTTTCATGTATTTTTTTGTGTTCTTCCATAGACTCATTGGCTTGTTTGACCGAGTGAAATATGGAATTTTCAGTGTTGCCTCTGGCTCTGCGATCCACATGGACATTGATGAAGATCGTGGTGATGCGGAAACAACAGACGCAGCCACCTCTCGACCTGGTAAGGCTTTGTGACTGATCTGTGTTCTGTTAATAGATTTTTGTGGCCGACTGGAATTTCACCGTCGAGTGTTTTGCAGCACCAGAGAATAGCATTCAACTCCCTGAAGATGATGACGAGGATGAACCTCAGAAGAATACTAGGAAGAAAGGTCGAAATCTGAGCAAGAGGGTTCCAGGGTCCAGGACGCCTCGCTTGTCTTCTGAGCCTGTGATCCAGCCGGTCGGCGATCCAACCCAGGCTTCTGTTTCTTTTGTCATTCCTTTGTCAACCGACCAGCCTTCTATGTCGACTGCTCAAGCTCCCGAGCCCATTGTGCAAGTTCAAGCTCGTACTCCACCAGTCCAGACGTCTGCTCCGTCATCTCGTATGTTTTTTGCATACCCTGTCCCGGAGGACCAAGAAGGAGCTGCCAAGGAGACCATGATTCAGGCAGGACAAATGATGGATCGACTGAAAGTGGTGTATGATGCCAGCAAGGCTGCATATAACACCAGCTCTGCTCTTCAAGCTAATGTCCTAGTAAGTGGAATTGTAAGTTAATTTCCAATTGATTTCTCTGTCTTGGATTTTGCTTTGTTTAGACACACTCTCTGCAAACTGCTGCTTTATTATTCGTAAGATGTTCATGATCAAACTTTACTTTTGTGACTGATGCCTGTTCACCAACTAGGTGTTTGATCTCCGTAGTGTATCATCTTTACTCGAGTCGACCAGGTCGTGTCGAGTGAAAAACTTTTGGTCTAGTGGGGGCACGCTAAGTGCACCCACTGGGTGTAGTCCCCGAGACCACCGTCGAATGTTTTATTTGGCGGGGGTCCTGTCAATTTTTGCTTGCAGCGCTTCCACTCGACCTAGATAGGTCTTGTTGAGTGGGAACTGAAATCAGTGGGGGCACGCTAAGTGCACCCACTGGGTGTAGTCCCCGAGACCACGGTAGACTGCTGGTAGTCGGTGGCGGTCTTTGAACTAATGATGTTTTTTTATACCTTCCACTCGAGTTGGGCTGACCATGCTAAGTGGGAAATGAAACCAATGGGGGCACACTAATTGCACCCAATGAGTGTAGTCCCCGAGACTGCTATTGGATGTTTGATTCACAGCAGTCTTAGAGCTCTTTTGCTATGTACTTGACTCTTGTATCTTTCCACTCAGAGGTAATTGTCGACTGATTTGCCAACTGTTGTTTTGCAGAAATCTTGTGAGCTTGGGGCCCAATTTGCCACTATGGAGCAGTAGAAGACCAGTCTTAAGCTTGAGCTGGAACATGCCAAGGAAAGCTTGAAGAAGGCCCAAGAGGAGGTAGCAATCATGGGAGGTAACCACTCGCTGTCTGACTGTTATGTAATTTTCCTTGTCTGTCCTTTGAACCGAGTGACTTCACTCGAACAGATGTGCATAGTGAAAATCGTCAACTCCAAGCACGTCTGAGGAATGTTATTTCTTTAGACAAAATGAAGCAGGCCCTGGAGCAAAAGGATCTCGACCTTGCTGCAGTGCAAAGGAATGCTCGTGAGAAGACTGAGCTTGCCGACAGGAAGCTAGCCTCAGTCGGAAAGTTGGAAGATGAAAACGCCAAGCTAAAGAGTGATGTGGACGAAGCAAAGAAAGAAGTCGTGCAGCTCAAGGATGAACAAGAGGCTCTGAACAAGAAGAGGGATGAACTAGAAGCTTATGTGAGTGATATTGCTCAACAGATGTTCCTGAAGCTTGAAGGAATTTCCCTTTGGTTGACTAAAAAACTTTCATGTCATGTTGCTGTCGGTTCACCAACTTTTCATGCTTGCAGAATTCTGCCATAATTTCAAGGAGGAAACCGGGCGGATCGAGACTGGACTGGACCCCATCAACTCCCCTGTCAAAGATGAAACTGCTATGAATGTGCTGAGACTGGATGCTCGACTTGCAAACGTCTTGCACTACATCGCCGGCGTGAAAAGCACGATGTCTCGGGTCGACAAGGAGCTCTGGCCACAGGTTGTGCAACAGAATGACCTCGAGTCACTGATGACTCGACTCAACAGCATCCCCGACCAAGTGCAAGCATGGAAGAAGTCAGCTGCGCGCTATGGTGCTGACGTGGCTTTATCCCTCGTCCGCGTTCTCTGTAGGGACGTCAAGGAAGAGAAGCTGAAGGATCTGCAAGTAGCTAACACCAAGAAGCTTCAATTCCAGTCTTTCATGGAGACCTTCATTGGCGCAGCCACTCGCATCACAGATGGCATTGATTTGGATTCATTTGTCGAGCCAGCCAGCCCGCTTCCCGACGAGTGAAAAACTTGATGACTTAATTTGCCTCGGAATGCCGAGTGGATTTTGTAACCGTTAAAACTCCTTCGATCTTGATGCTCGAGTCCTTTCGCTTGCAACTTTGAACCTTGCTATATTTATCTGAACTTGGTTGCTTTAATCAACCGCAATTGCTTCGCTTTCACTCATCTTTGAATTTTCTTCGTTTGAATGAGTCTTGGATCACAACTGTCCCTCCGAGTGAGAGGGTTGCTGTAACGCCCCGGACTCGATGCGCTAGGTGTCTGCCAGTTATTCACCGTCTTTTCCATGTCACTTGCTTGCGTGTTGCATATTGCCATGTCATCATGTGAATTGCATTGCATATGTGTTCGTCTCATGCATCCGAGCTTTTTCCCCGTTGTCCGTTTTGCGATCTGGCACTCCTACGTCCTCCGGCGTTCCCCTTTTTGTCTCCTGTTGTGAGCGGGTGTTAAACTTTCTCGGAATGGCCAGACGTTTGCCAAACGGCCTTGGTATACCACCGGTAGACCGCCTGTCAAGTTTCGTGCCATTTGGAGGTCGTTTGATACTCCAACGGTTAACCGGGGTACCGTAAAAGGCCTCTCTTGTGTGAAGCCCAACACCCCTTCCAAACTGGCCCCAAACCCATCCAAACCCCCTCCATGCTCTCGATCGTTCAATCACGATCGCGTGGCCGTAAACCGCTCCTCATTTGGACTCTCCTAGCTCCCAGACTCTATAAATATGACCCCCCCCCCCCCCCCGAAATTCGCAGAAGAATTCTCCCCTGAAACCCTAGCTTTTTCCCTCTCCGCCGCCGGACGCATCCGCCGACGGCCGGACACGTCCGCCCCGTCCCCCCCCCCTCGTCCAATCGGTGCCCGCCACGTCGCCGCCACCGGCCCCCTCTCTCTCCTCCGCCGCCAGGGCCCGCGCGACCCAGATCCGGCCCGCGGGGCCCGCTCCGCGGCCTGCCGCCGCGGCCCGCGCCCCGCGCAGCCGCCCGGCCCCGCCGCCGCTCCCACTCGCCGGAGCCCGCCTCTCCACCGCCGCCGGCCGTGGCCCCGCGCCACCCTGGTGATCGTCGCCGCCTCCGCCCGCCGCCAGAGCGCGCCCCGTCGCCGTCCCGGCGCGCCTCCTCGCCTCGCCCCGCGCCTCAGACGAGCTCCGCCGCTGGCCGTCCCCTCGCCGGAGGCCGCGCCCGACCCCGAGCGCCGCCAGCTCCCTTCGCCCCGGGCCGGGTCTGCCCCGCCGCCGCCCGGGAGCCCCGCCGGCCGCCGCCTCCTCCGTCGCCGCCGCGCCGGATCCGGCCGGATCCGGCCAGAGCGCCCCTCCGCTGGCCGTCCCCGGCCTCCCCCGGCCATCTCTCTCGTCGCCGTTGACCAGATCCGTCACCGCATCAATTTCCGTGCAGAGGTTGACCTCCAGTTTTCCCTAAGTCCCGAATATTTGCACATTTTTAGCTCTTGTTCATTGCATCATAACTTGCTGCATACTGCTCCGTTTTGTGCGTGTAATATGTCAAAATGTTCGTTGTGAGATGCTCTTTATTTCATTCCATTGCACCATGTTCATTTGAGCTCATCTTGATGCCTGAATCATTGTTGCAAAAGTGCTATATGATGTTAATCTGCTGAAACTTTTATAACTTGGTGATTTGTCATTTTTGTTGCATTTTGTGTGCGCATCCTATGAGGTTGATCTATACATGTGTTTTGTACTACATCATGCCATCTTTACAGTGGTGTATGCCATGTATTTTTGTGATCAATGTGGTGACTAGAACAAGCATGCAAACTAGGCTTCGTGATGTTGCTGATTTCAAACCCTGTTCTGCTGTTATTTTTATGCCATGTAAACTTGATGCTACAGAGAGATCCAAGCATATTTTGAGATACTTCAGTAAGGATGTTTTGAACATATGGTTTTTATCTAGCCATTTGTTCCCCTGTTTGCAATTATGGAGTAGTCTAGCATGTCATTTTCTTACTCTACTTTTGCTATAAAATGTTTCCTAGCAGATTGTTTACATGTTATTCAATTTTGCCAAGGTTGTTGTAGTTGATCCTTGCATGTTATGAACTTGTTCTTGCCTTGGTTAGTCTCCTAAACATGTCTTCTTGCTGATGTTATGCTTATCTTGTCATGCAATGACTTGTGATGAGTGAATCGAGCTCGTGGAGTAGTGTACTTGTTACTGTTTTGCTAGGCTGAATCTGTTATTTCGTGATGCTATGTAAACCTGCTGCTACAAGTCATTTTATGCATAATCTGGAGATGTTCACTAAGGATGTTTTGTTATACATGTCATGCTATATCCATCCATGCCCCTGGTTGCATTTATAACCTGCTGTAGCTTGTTGTAATCTTGCTTCAAAGTTGCTAAATAATGTTGCTGTCAGCCTATTAACATTAAGTTCAGTTTTGCCATGTGTTTTGCTAGTGATCCATGCACCCTATGAACTTGATCTTGCCATGATTAGCTTCATAAACATGTCTTCTTACTGTTGGTTGCCTTTTCATGCCATTTATTGCTCTGTGGTGAGTGGTACAAGCTCACCAACATGCCTACTTATCATTGTTCCTGCCATGTTTGAATCTGTCATATAACTTGCTATGTTTACATGGGTGCCATCATATTTTCTGATCCTTTTTGGCTCATGGTCAGTAAAGGACTTTTGTTCTATGCAGTAAGTAGTATCATGCCATGCCTTTGTTTTCCATGATAAGTTCCTGTAACATGTTGTTTGATAGCTCTAAACATTGCAACCTGATGTTATTTCTGCAAAGTCTGAAACTGATATTATTTGCAATCTTGCCATGTGTGTTTGAGCGTGTTCTAGTGATTTCTGGAGATAGCTCAGTATTCATGTTTTGTTATGCTTTACCTGTAGATCATGTCCATGCCTTTTGTTTTCATGTTGGGGTGCTGTAGCATATTGTTTTGATGCTTGCAATATGCCTAGTTGCTGTTTTGGGCAGATTGTTGTTATGACTTGTATAGAGTGTTTGTGTCGCACCGTTGCTCCGTTTTGAGTGTGCTCTATATGAAACTTGCTTGTTTTTGTATTTAGTTTCATATTATCATGTTGCATCCTTATTTTGAGGTGTTTGCTTGATGTTTGGATGCATTTAGCATCAATGCCATGTTTAACTTGTTTTGCTCATATCTTCTAGGCCGTAGCTCCGAATTAAATGAACTTTATATGTAACTTGACTAGAATCTCGTGTAGATCATCTTGGTGCATCTTAACTTGCGGTTTAACAACTTGAACATAAGGTTTATTCAGATCTGGACCAATTTCGAAATTTGCATATGAGGACTTACCGGAATTGTTATATGTTGTTTCCGGCCTCATTTAAACTTGCCTTGATGTGTTGCTCTTGTTTCCATCATCTCTTGCCATGAGTAGCTTAATGTAGCTTTGTCATGCATCATGCTTGGTTGTGCATCATGTCTTGCCTATGTGTGGTGTGTTTACTATGTTGTGTGCTTCTTCTCGATAGTTCCTGTTTTGTTGCGATCGTGAGGATTCGTTTGTCTACGCTTGGTTCATCTTCGTGGCTTGATCTTCTTCATGGACTCGTTCTTCTTCCTTGCGGGATTTCAGGCAAGATGACCATCACCTTGGATCTCATTACTATCATTGTTATGCTAGTTGCTTTGTTCTATCGCTATGTTGCGCTACCTATTACCTGTTTATCAAGCCTCCCTAATTGCCATGAACCTCTAACCTTTGACACCCTTCCTAGAAAACCATTGCTTGGCTATGTTACCGCTTTGCTCAACCCTCTTATAGTGTTGCTAGTTGCAGGTGAAGTTGAAGATTGCTCCGTGGTGGACAGGATTATGTTGGGATATCACAATATCTCTTATTTAATTAATGCATCTATATACTTGGTAAAGGGTGGAAGGCTCGGCCTTATGCCTGGCGTTTTGTTCCACTCTTGCTGCCCTAGTTATCGTCATACCGGTGTTATGTTCCCGGATTTTGCGTTCCTTACGCGGTTGGGTGATTTATGGGACCCCCTGGACAGTTCGCTTTGAATAAAACTCCTCCAGCAAGGCCCAACCTTGGTTTTACCATTTGCCACACCACCACCTATACCTTTCCCTTGGGTCGGCCAAACCGAGGGTCATCTTTATTTTAGCCCCCCCGGGCCAATGCTTGTCTAAGTGTTGGTCCAAACAGAGCGATGTCCGGCGCCCCCTGGGTAATCAGGGTCTATGCCAACCCGACATCTGGCTCATCCGGTGTGCCCTGAGAACGAGATATGTGCAGCTCCTATCGGGATTTGTCGGCACAGCGGGAGGCTTTGCTGGTCTTGTTTTACCATTGTTGAAATGTCTTGTAAACCGGGATTCCGAGTCTGATCGGGTCTTCCTGGGAGAAGGTATATCCTTCGTTGATCGCGAGAGCTTATCATGGGCTAAGTTGGGACACCCCTACAGGGTATAATCTTTCGAAAGTCGTGCCCACGGTTATGCGGCAGATGGGAATTTGTTAATGTCTGGTTGTAGATAACTTGACACCAGATCCGAATTAAAACGCATCGACCGCGTGTGTAGCCGTGATGGTCTCTTTTTGGCGGAGTCCGGGAAGTGAACAAGGTTTTTGGGTTATGTTTGACGTAAGTAGGAGTTCAGGATCACTTCTTGATCATTGCTAGCTTCACGACCGTTCCGCTTGCTCTCTTCTCGCTCTTATTTGCGTATGTTAGCCACCATATTTGCTTAGCTGCTGCTGCAACCTCACCACATTAACCCTTGCTTTCCCATTAAGCTTTGCTAGTCTTGATACCCATGGTAATGGGATTGCTGAGTCCTCGTGGCTCACAGATTACTATAACAACAGTTGCAGGTACAGGTTATGCGATGATCATGACGCGAGAGCGATGTTTGCTTGTTTTGGAGTTCTTCTTCTGCTTCTTCTTCGATCAGGGGATAGGTTCCAGGTCGGCAGCCTGGGCTAGCAGGGTGGATGTCGTTTGAGTTTCTGTTTGTGTTTCATCTGTAGTCGGATGGTGCTCTTATGTAAGATGATGTTGTATTCGTGTGGCTTTGTAGGCCTCTTGTATGTATCCCCATCTATTATGTAATGTTGATGTAATGATATCCACCTTGCAAAAGCGTTTCAATATGCGGTTCTGTCCTTGGTGGGACCGTCGATTCTCTTTAGGATAGTATCGCATATTGGGCGTGACAAGTTGGTATCAGAGCCAGGTTCCAAACTTAGGAGCCCCCTTGATTGATCATGTAGTTTGGCCGATGTCGAGTCTAGAAGAAAACTGTTTTCGGAGTCTAGTTATATCGAAGAGTAGGAAATCTTTTTACTCCTCAGCCTTTCGTCGCTCTGGTGAGGAATCTTGACATAGGTGTTTTGAAATACTCCTCTTCCCTTTCAAATTTTTCTTCAGGATCACGCGGTTAGTTTTCGTTCGTTGGTTCTCATCTCTTTTTATCCGGTGCATTTCTTGTCAAGTTGACTCGAGCCTCTTCGTCTTTGCCAAGTTCAATCCACAGTTCGCTCTCAACGAAGTTGTTTCCCCATCCTCAGTTGTTTTCTTTTCCCACCCGCCCACCCTTCTTCTTCTCGAAACCGGAGTCCGTAATCGAATATCCATCCTACTCGTGCGAAGTCTTTGCTCTCTCTCCTCAATGATTTCAACCGGTGTTTTCTCTTCAAGATATTCGTCGATTTCCCCTTCCAAGTTGCCTTTGTTTTCCCGCCCTCCCACCCTCTTCTTCCCGGAGCCTGAGTCTGTTTCGAGCATCAATTTCATTCGTGCGGAACCTCTTCAGTCTTTTGTAAATCATCTCAACCGGTGTATTCTCGTCTTGTTTGACATTCTTCATCTCTTTTCCGGTGGACTCAATTCAAGTTTTTCGGGTTGATCACATTCTTTTCTACGATCAAGTGTTCTCCTTGCTCGTTCGTCTCTCGCCAGTTTATCCTTCTGGAGTGTTCAAGACATCTCAGGAGATTCGTCTGTGTTCCAATTAATTCGAGGTTGTCACCTCATTCAAATATTTAAATTATTCTGGTGCATCATCTATCTGTTCATTATCCCTTTCCAATGGTGTTTTCTTTTAGTGGGCCCTAACCCACAGGTCTTTTCTCAGGATCTTACCTGACTCTTCTAATTTTCCGGAGCTATTCTTAAATTCTTTTCAAAGTGTGACGTAAGAATGGATTCCATCAGTCACATGCCTTCTCCAAGATCTTGCTCAAATCCTTTTCATTGTTGGCTCAACCTCTTTGCTTTTCATTCTCCCGGAGTATCTCAGTAAATTTTGGTGGTGTTTATCGTCGTTAGCTGAAGACCGAAGAAGAGTCTCTCCTCTAAATCTTGTCCGTTTCCTCGAAGATCCGTGGTTCTAGCTTCATGTTATCCTCGCGAATTATTCCATTTGTTAGATATTCTTTTCTTAACCATCCGGAGTTTGTCAGGAGTTGTTTTTCCATTTCTTTTCACCGGAGGCCATCATTCCAGTTATCATTCTCTATTTATCCCGGTGCTTCGTTCAAGTGTTCTTTAATCAACCCATGATCTCTTTGTTCTCTTGCATTTTAATTCCCTCAAGTATCTTCGTGCTTCTCTAATTCTTCCCGGTGATTCATTCTCATTCGTTAGTCATTTCCAAATTTTTATGGTGGTTCATTCAAGATTATTTTTCTTTGATTATCATATTAATTCATTCGTTCTTTCGAATCCTACCGGTGGTTCATGAAGACCTTCCCAAATTTCACGCTATTTTTCCCCTTTAATCTTTTTCAACGAGAATAAGTAGTATGCAAAAATCCATTGCTTGTCATCAATTTAATTTGATGAAGGATAAGCATACCATAAATCTTATTCTTATTTCATCCAAGTAAGTAATCCCTTCATCCGGAGTTTGTTCATGATGAGTAAATTCTTGATTCCAAGTGATCTATCTTTCTCTTCCGGAGTTCATATTTCCTCGACCATCTCGTCAGAACCTCCATCTAAATCAATGCAACGCTTAATCTTATTCTTTCTTTCTTCATTCTATCTCATCATTCTTTTTGTTACCGAAGTTTTTCATGGTGGATCTTCATGATTTAATTCATTCTTTCAAGTGTTCATCAAGATTCTTGTTGGAGGAGCGAAAGTATCTTTTCCTTCTTACCTCTTGAAGTGCAATTAATTCTCCGTATTCTTGTGAAGTGGAGTTTTGCATTTCTTCGTTCTTCTCAGCTATTCAGTCATTTCCGTTTGTGGCCGGTTATCACCTTATGATCTTGAGATGTTACCTATAAGACCACAACAAGCTTATTCTTTTCGTTGTTGATTTTCTCAACAACTCCATTCAATCCTTCTTTCTAAGTCCTTCTCATTCCATTCTTTCAAATCTTCTGGAGGCATTGCATTGTTCATCTCGTCAAGTGTCATCCCATCTTGTGAAGCTCATGTTCTGTTCCTCCATGTTTCAGCCGGAGCGCTGCCTAAATCCTTTCAGTCTTATTCGTTTCTTATCTCGTCATAATTGGAGTGGCTTCATAGTCTATCTGATTCCGTGAGCTTTCGATTCTTGTCATTCTCATCATTCCTCTCTTCTTCTCGAGTGTTCTCGATTCCTTTCTTCTTCTCTTGAGTTCTTGCTTCACCTCATCCTCTTGTCCTCCCCGTCTCGGTCCTAAGATCTCGGGACGAGATATCTTGTTAGTGGAGGAGTGTTGTAACGCCCCGGACTCGATGCGCTAGGTGTCTACCAGTTATTCGCCGTCATTGCCATGTCACTTGCTTGCGTGTTGCATATTGCCATGTCATCATGTGCATTGCATTGCATATGTGTTCGTCTCATGCATCCGAGCTTTTTCCCCGTTGTCCGTTTTGCGATCCGGCACTCCTATGTCCTCCGGTGTTCCCCTTTTTGTCTCCTGTTCTAAGCGGGTGTTAAACTTTCTCGGAATGGCCCGAGGTTTGCCAAGCTGCCTTGGTATACCACCAATAGACCGCCTGTCAAGTTTCGTGCCATTTGGAGGTCGTTTGATACTCCAACGGTTAACCAGGGAACTGTAAAAGGCCTCTCTTGTGTGCAGCCCAACACCCCTTCCAAACCGGCCCCAAACCCATCCAAACCCACTCCATGCTCTTGGTCGTTCGATCACGATCGCGTGGCCGAAAACCTCTCCTCATTTGGACTCTCCTAGCTCTCAGAATCTATAAATATGCCCCTCCCCCGAAATTCGCGGATGAATTCTCCCCATGAAACCCTAGCTTATTCCCTCTCCGCCGCCGGACGCGTCCGCCGATGGCCGGACACGTCCGCCCCGCGCCCCCTTGTCCAATCGGTTCCTGCCACATCGCCGCCGCCGGCCCCCTCTCTCTCCTCCGCCGCCAGGGCCCGTGCGGCCCAGATCCGGCCCGCAGGGCCCGCTCCGCCGCCCGCCGCCGCGGCCCGCGCCCCGTGCAGCCGCCTGGCCCCGCCGCCGCTCCCGCTCGCCGGAGCCCGCCTCTCCGCCGCCGCCGGCCGCGGCCCCGCGCCGCCCCGGTGCTCGCCGCCGCCTCCGCCCGTCGCCGGAGCGCGCCCCGTCGCCGTCCCGACGCGCCTCCTCGCCTCGCCCCGCGCCTCAGACGAGCTCCGCCGCTGGCCGTCCCCTCGCCAGAGGCCGCGCCCGACCCCGAGCGCCGCCAGCTCCCTCTACCCTAGGCCGGGTCTGCCCCGCCGCCGCCCGGGAGCCCCGCCGGCCGCCGCCTCCTCCGTTGCCGCCGCACCGGATCCGGCCGGATCCGGCCGGAGCGCCCCTCCGCTGGCCGTCCCCGGCCTCCCCTGGCCATCTCCCTCGTCGCCGTTGACCAGATCCGTCGCTGCATCAATTTCCGTGCAGAGGTTGACCACCAGTTTTCCCTAAGTCCCGAATATTTGTATATTTTTAGCTCCTGTTCATCGCATCATAACTTGCTGTATACTGCTCCGTTTCGTGCGTGTAATATGTCATAATGTTCGTTGTGAGATGCTCTTCATTTCATACCATTGCACCATGTTCATTTGAGCTCATCTTGATGCCTGAATCATCGTTGCAAAAGTGCTATATGATGTTAATCTGCTGAAACTTTCATAACTTGGTGATTTGTCATTTTTGTTGCATTTTGTGTGCGCATCCTATCAGGTTGATCTTCACATGTGTTTTGTACTAAATCATGCCATATTTACATTGGTGTATGCCATGTATTTTTGTGATCAATGTGGTGACTAGAACAAGCATGCAAACTAGGCTTCGTGATGTTGCTGATTTAAACCCCTGTTCTGCTGTTATTTTTATGCCATGTAAACTTGATTCTACAGAGAGATCAAAGCATATTTTGAGATACTTCATTAAGGATGTTTTGAACATATGGTTTTTCTCTAGCCATTCATGACCATGTTTGCAATTATGGAGTAGTCTAGCATGTCATTTTCTTACTCTACTTTTGCTATAAAATGTTGGCAGATTGTTTACATGTTATTCAATTTTGCCAAGGTTGTTGTAGTTAATCCTTGCATGCTATGAACTTGTTATTGCCTTGGTTAGTCTCATAAACATGTCTTCTTGTTGATGCTATGCTTATCTTGTCATGCAATGACTTGTGATGAGTGAATCGAGCTCGTGAAGTAGTGTACTTGCTGTTACTGTTTTGCTAGGCTGAATCTGTTATTTCGTGATGCTATGTAAACCTGCTGCTACAAGTCATTCTATGCATAATCTGGAGATGGTCACTAAAAATGTTTTGTTATACATGTCATGCTATATCCATACATGCCCCTGGTTGCATTTATAGCCTGCCGTAGCTTGTTGTAATCTTGCTTCAAAGTTGCTAAATAATGTTGCTATCAGCCTGTTAACATTAAGTTCAGTTTTGCCATGTGTTTTGCTAGTGATCCATGCACCCTATGAACTTGCCCTTGCCATGATTAGCTTCATAAACATGTCTTCTTACTATTGGTTGCCTTTTCATGCCATTTATTGCTCTGTGGTGAGTGGTACAAGCTCACCAACATGCCTACTTATCGTTGTTCCTGCCATGTTTGAATCTGTCATATAACTTGCTATGTTTACATGGGTGCCATCATATTTTCTGATCCTTTTTTGCTCATGGTCAGTAAAGGACTTTTGTTCTATGCATTAAGTAGTATCATGCCATGCCTTTGTTTTCCATGATAAGTTCCTGTAACATGTTGTTTGATAGCTCTAAACATTGCAACCTGATGTTATTTCTGCAAAGTCTGAAACTGATATTATTTGCAATCTTGCCATGTGTGTTTGAGCGTGTTCTAGTGATTTCTGGAGATAGCTCAGTGTTGATGTTTTGTTACGCTTTACCTGTACATCATGCCCATGCCTTTTGTTTTCATGTTGGGGTGCTTTAGCATATTGTTTTGATGCTTGCAATATGCCTAGTTGCTGTTTTGGGCAGATTGTTGTTATGACTTGTATAGAGTGTTTGTGTTGCACCGTTGCTCCGTTTTGAGTGTGCTCTATATGAAACTTGCTTGTTTTTGCATTTAGTTTCATATTATAATGTTGCATCCTTGTTTTGAGGTGTTTGCTTGATGTTTGGATGCATTTAGCATCAATGCCATGTTTAACTTGTTTTGCTCATATCTTCTAGGCCGTAGTTCCGAATTAAATGAACTTTATATGTAACTTGACTAGAATCTCGTGTAGATCATCTTGGTGCATCTTAACTTGCTGTTTAACAACTTGAACATAAGGTTTATTCAGATCTGGACCAATTTCGAAATTTGCATATGAGGACTTACTAGAATTGTTATATGTTGTTGCCGGCCTCATTTAAACTTGCCTTGATGTGTTGCTCTTGTTTGCATCATCTCTTGCCATGAGTAGCTTCATGTAGCTTTGTCATGCATCATGCTTGGTTGTGCATCATGTCTTGCCTATGTGTGGTGTGTTTACTATGTTGTGTGCTTCTTCTCGATAGTTCCTGTTTCGTTGCGATCATGAGGATTCGTTTGTCTACGCTTGGTTCGTCTTCGTGGCTTCATCTTCTTCATGGACTCGTTCTTCTTCCTTGCGGGATTTCAGGCAAGATGACCGTCACCTTGGATCTCATTACTATCATTGCTATGCTAGTTGCTTCGTTCTATCGCTATGCTGCGCTACCTATTACTTGTTTATCAAGCCTTCCTAATTGCCATGAACCTCTAACCTTTGACACTCGTCCTAGCAAACCATTGCTTGGCTATGTTACCGCTTTGCTCAGCCCTCTTATAGCGTTGCTAGTTGCAGGTGAAGTTGAAGATTGCTCCATGGTGGACAGGATTATGTTGGGATATCACAATATCTCTTATTTAATTAATGCATCTATATACTTGGTAAAGGGTGGAAGGCTCGGCCTTATGCCTGGTGTTTTGTTCCACTCTTGCCGCCCTAGTTTCCGTCATACCGGTGTTATGTTCCCGGATTTTGCGTTCCTTACGCGGTTGGGTGATTTATGGGACCCCCTAGACAGTTCGCTTTGAATAGAACTCCTCTAGCAAGGCCCAACCTTGGTATTACCATTTGCCTCACCACCACCTATACCTTTCCCTTGGGTCGGCCAACCCGAGGGTCATCTTTATTTTAGCCCCCCGGGCCAATGCTTGTCTATGTGTTGGTCCAAACCGAGCGATGTCCGGCGCCCCCTTGGCAATCAGGGTCTATGCAACCCTGACGTCTGGCTCATCCGGTGTGCCCTGAGAACGAGATATGTGCAGCTCCTATCGGGATTTGTCGACACAGCGGGAGGCTTTGCTGGTCTTGTTTTACCATTGTCGAAATGTCTTGTAAACCGGGATTTCGAGTCTGATCGGGTCTTCGTGGGAGAAGGTATATCCTTCGTTGATCGCGAGAGATTATCATGGGCTAAGTTGGGACACCCCTGCAGGGTATAATCTTTCAAAAGCCATGCCCGCGGTTATGCGGTAGATGGGAATTTGATAATGTCTGGTTGTAGATAACTTGACACCAGATCCGAATTAAAACGCATCAACCGCGTGTGTAGCCGTCTTTTCAGTGGAATCCGGGAAGTGAACACGGTTTTTGGGTTATGTTTGACGTAAGTAGGAGTTCAGGATCACTTCTTGATCATTGCTAGCTTCACGACCATTCCGCTTGCTCTCTTCTCGCTCTTATTTGCGTATGTTAGCCACCATATTTGCTTAGCCGCTGCTGCAACCTCACCACTTTACCCCTTCCTTTCCCATTAAGCTTTGCTAGTCTTGATACCCATGGTAATGGGATTGCTGAGTCCTCGTGGCTCACAGATTACTACAACAACAGTTGCAGGTACAGGTTATGCGATGATCATGACGCGAGAGTGATGTTTGCTTGTTTTGGAGTTCTTCTTCTGCTTCTTCTTCGATCAGGGGATAGGTTCCAGGTCGGCAGCCTGGGCTAGCAGGGTGGATGTCGTTTGAGTTTCTGTTTGTGTTTCATCCGTAGTCGGATGGTGCTCTTATGTAAGATGATGTTGGATTCGTGTGGCTTTGTAGGCCTCTTGTATGTATCCCCATCTATTATGTAATGTTGATGTAATGATATCCACCTTGCAAAAGCGTTTCAATATGCGGTTCTATCCTTGGTGGAACCGTCGAGTCTCTTTAGGATAGTATCACATATTGGGCGTGACAGTTGCTCCCACTTGGAGTTGACGTTGTACTTGTGGTGCAGCTCAGAGTGCATTCCAATGTTGTACTTGTGGTGCAACTCAGATCATGAGTCGACGTTGTACTTGTGGCGTAGCTTAGAGTGCATTCCAACATTGTACTTGTGGTGCAGCTCAGAGCGTGCGTCCAGACGTTGTACTTGTGGCACGGCTCAGAGTGTGCCTCGGAGTGTATTTGAAACTTAGGCGAGTATGGGATCGCAGCTAAACCCCCGAGTGAGAGGATTGCTCTTCACTAGGAGTGTTTTAAACTTAGGCGAGTACGGGATCGCAGCTAAGCCCCCGAGTGAGAGGATCGCTCTTCACTCAGAGTGTATCTGAAACTTAGGCGAATACGGGATCGCAGCTAAGGCCCCGAGTGAGAGGATCGCTCTTCACTCAGAGTGTATTTGAAACTTAGGCGAGTACGAGATCGCAGCTAATCCCCCGAGTGAGAGGATCGCTCTTCACTCAGAGTGTTTTAAACTTAGGCGAGTACGGGATCGTAGTTAAGCCCCCAAGTGAGAGGATCGCTCTTCACTCGGAGTGTTTTTTAAACTTAGGCGAGTACGGGATCGCGGCTAAGCCCCTGGGTGAGGGGATCGCTCTTCACTCAGAGTGTATTTGAAACTTAGGCGAGTACGGGATCGCAGCTAAGCCCCCGAGTGAGAGGATCGCTCTTCACTCGGAATGTATTTAAAACTTAGGCGAACCGTTTTCGCGACTGAGCCCCCAAGTGAGAGGATCACTCTTCACTCGGAGTGTATTTGAAACTTAGGCGAATCGGGTTCGCGGCTAAGCCCCCGAGTGAGAGGATCGCTCTTCACTCGGAGTGTTTTTTTAAAACTTAGGCGAATCGGGTTCGCGGCTAAGTCACCCACTCGGGGATTTGAACATAAGTATATGCGAAAAACAATCAATTTGTGACTGCGGAAGCCATGTCTTTGATAAACAATCTAAAAATTACTTCTTATTACATCTCGTCTATCCGAGTGTTCTTAGGTATAAAAACGACGGAGCAGGTCTGCATTCTAAGCGCGCGGCTCTTCCTTCCTCTTGGTCATGTTGTAAAGGTGATATGCATCATTGTGAAGTACTTGGTGACGATGAAGGGGCCTTCCTAGGCAGGAGCTAGCTTGTGAGGGCATTGCTGATCCACTCGGAGCACAAGATCTCCCTCCTGGAATGCTCGACCTCTGACATTTCGCGCATGGAACCGACGAAGATCTTGCTGATAAATGGTCGACCGGAGCAAAGCCATCTCCCTTTCCTCTTCCAAAAGGTCAACAACGTCTTGACGTGCTTGTTCGGCTTCAGCTTCTGAGAAAAGTGCCACTCAGGGTGCATTGTGGAGCAAGTCACTCGGAAGCACTGCTTCAGCTCCATACACCATAAATAAAGGAGTCTGGCCGGTCGACCGATTAGGGGTTGTCCTTAGTCCCCATAGAACAGAGGGTAGCTCCGTCACCCAAGCTCCTGTTGCATGCTTGAGGTCGCGCATCAATCGGGGTTTTAGCCTTTGTAAGATCAAACCATTGGCTCTTTCTGCTTGTCCATTCAACTGCGGATGCGCCACAGATGCATACTCGACCTGAATGCCTTGGGAAGCATAGAAAGCTCTGAATTCATAAGAATCAAAGTTCGACCCATTATTTGTGATGATGCTATGCGGAACTCCATATCTGAATATTAGCTCTCTGATGAAAGTGGTGGTTGTGCTTGAATCGAGGTTCTTGATGGCTTTAGCCTCAATCCACTTAGTGAACTTGTCGACTGCCACGAGCAGATGGGTGAAGCCGCTTTTGCCAGTCATCAAGGGCCCAACCATGTCGAGTCCCCAAACAGCAAATGGACAGACGAGTGGAATAGTCTTCAAAGTCGATGCAGGTTTTTGAGACATGTTTGAGTAAAATTGGCAGCCTTCACACTTCTCGACTATCTCTTTAGCCATTTCGTTTGCTCGCGGCCAATAAAATCATGCTCGGTATGCTTTGGACACAATGGTCAGAGAGGACGACCACAGGTCCCCGAGTGAATATCATTTAGGATCAGTCGACCCTCTTCTGGAGTAATGCACTGCTGAGCTACACCTCTCACACTTTCTCTGTAAAGCTGATCACCTATTACTGTGATGGCTTTGGATCTGCGAAGGATCTATCGAGCTTCGTCTTCATCCTCTGTGAGCTCTTGCCTAAGCAAATATGCAATGTACGGCACTGTCCAGTCAGGGATGATCACGAAAACCTCCATGATTATGTCAACAACTGCTGGGACCTCAACTTCAGTCGGATTAGTGGAACTTATTGGTTGTGGGGGCTCTTCTGTAAAGGGATCTTCTTGTACTGACAAGGTGTGGAGATGCTCCAAGAACACATTACTAGGAATAGGTTCCCGAGTGGAACCTATTTTAGCCAGATCATCAGCCACCCGATTCTTGAGTCGGGGTTTGTGGTGGAGCTCTAACCCTTCAAACTTCTTTTCTAACTTCCTCACTGCATTGCAGTATCCTGTCATGGCTAGGCTCCTGATATCTCATTCTTTCATCACTGGATTCACTACCAGATCCGAGTCGCGTAGACCATTAGGCGACGGACGCCGAGTGAAATGGCCATAACAACCCATATAAAAGTGCTTCGTATTCAGCTTCATTGTTGGAAGAATCAAAGTGAATCTGCAATACATAACTCAGCTTGTCACCTCTCGGAGATACCAGAACCACTCCAGCACCAGAACCATTCAACATCTTGGATCCGTCAAAGAACATGGTCCAGTGTTCCGAGTGGACTTGAGTCAGTTTTTGTTGCTCAATCCACTCGGCCAGGAAATCTACAATTGCTTGAGACTTAATAGCCTTCTTTGCTTAGAACTTGATATCAAGAGGAAGGAGTTCAATAGCCCACTTAGCCACTCGACCAGTTGTGTCTCGATTGTTCAAAATTTCTGATAATGGGGCATCACTCACAACTGAAACCGAGTGGTCTGCGAAGTAGTGTGAAACTTTCTTCGTTGTCATATAGATTCCATAGACAAGCTTCTGGTAATGCGGATACCTTTGCTTTGATGGAGTCAAAACTTCAAAAATGTAATACACTGGGCGCTGAACTTTATAGGCTTTGCCTTCCTCCTCTCGCTCGATTATGAGCACTGTACTAAGAACCTGTCCTGTGACTGCAATATATAACAACAAAGGCTCCTTACTGACAGGAGAAGCAAGCACCGGCTGGGTGGAAAGCAGGGCTTTGAGCTCTACAAACGATGCTTTAGCTTCGGGAGTCCACTCGAATGTATCCGACTTTTTCATCGGTCGGTAAAGAGGCAATGCCTTTTCACCGAGGCGAGAAATGAATCGACTAAGAGCAGCCAAGCAACCCGTTAGCTTCTGAACATCATGTACACGCATAGGGCGTTTCATTCGGACGATTGCTCCAATCTTTTCTGGGTTTGCGTCGATTCCTCGTTCGAAAACAAGAAAACTGAGCAATTTTCCTCCTGGAACTCCAAATGTGCACATGGATGGATTCAGCTTGATGTCATATCTTCTCAGATTGGCAAAGATTTCAGCAAGGTCAATCAGCAGGTCAGAACTCTTGCGTCACTGGACCACGATATCATCCATGTATGCTTCCATGTTCCGACTAATTTGAGTGAGCAGACACTTCTGTATCATGCGCATGAACATGGATCTAGCATTCTTTAGACCAAAAGGCATGGTAACATAGCAAAAACACCCGAATGGGGTGATGAAACTTGTTTTAATTTCGTCGGGTCCATACAGACGGATCTGATGGTACCCGGAATACGCATCCAAGAAGGACAAACACTCACACCCCATTGTCGAGTCAACTATCTGATCGACGCGGGAAGAGGAAAATGATCTTTCGGGCAGGCCCGATTGATATGCTTGAAATCAATACACATACAAAGTGAATCATCTTTCTTAGGGACCATGAAGACGTTGGCGAGCCACTCGGAGTGGTAAATCTCATGGATGAACTCAGCAACTAGGAGCCGAGACACCTCGTCGCCAATCGCCTTTCTCTTCTCAATGGCCAACCGTCGAAGATGCTCTTTGACTGGTTTTTCTTTCGGGTCTACACGCAAACGGTGCTCAGCCAGCCCCCTGGGTACACCTGGCATGTCAAAAGGTTTCCATGTGAAGATGTCCCAGTTCTCACGGAGGAACTGCTTGAGCGCGGCTTCCTATTTGCTGTCGAGTGTCGTTGATATGTGAGTCAGAGCTGCATTAGGGTCTCCGGGTGAATGTGAACAAGCTTGGTCTCTCCAGCCGACTGAAATGCAGATTCCGAAGCTGGCTTTTTGGACCGCAGCAAATCACTCGGATCTGCGGTTTTCTGGTACTCCTGCATCTCTACATCTGCCATATGTTCATCTGCAATCTCGCAACCCTTCTGAAGGCACTCTTATGCTCTCTGTTTATTTCCTGTAACTGTGATCACACCTTTGGGACCAGGCATCTTCAACTTGAGATATACATAACATGGTCGAGCCATGAAACGAGCATATGCGGGCCTGCTTAGAATGGAGTGATAAGCACTCTGGAAATCCACTACCTCAAATGTCAACTTTTCCTTGTGGTAATTTTGGAATCACCGAAAACCACATCAAGAGGAATCTGCCCGAGTGACTTTGTCGTTTTCCCAGGAATGACACCGTGGAACTGCATGTTGCTCTCACTGAGCTTGGACATCGGAATGCCCATCCCTTCTAGGGTCTTAGCACATAGAATGTTCAGCCCACTTCCGCCATCCATAAGGACCTTGGTCAATCGGGTGCCCCCAATGATTGGGTTGACCACCAGTGCTTGCCGTCCAAGGGTAGCAACATGTGCCGGGTGATCTGACTGGTCGAATGTAATGGGAGTCTTCGACCACTTCAAATATGTCGTAGTTGCGGGAGCAACCATATTCACATCTCTTTTAATGACTATGAGTTGACTTTTGCTTTCGGCATCAGCAAAAATCATCAAGGTAGCATTGACCTGAGGGTAACCTTCCTCTTCCTATTTTTCATCGTCTTTATCAGACTCTTTCTCATTGGACTGATTCTCTTGGAAGCCCTGAATCAGAAGACGGCACTGCCGAGTGGTATGCTTGGGTTGAATCAGGTTTCCCTCCTCATCTTTCTCCGTGTGTATGTAACACAGTAAATCCAGGACATCCTGTCGTGACTGATCTTTCACCTTCTTAGGTTTCCACTATGGTTTCAGCTTTGTTTTGAACTTTCCACCTCCTGCGTTCAGGACTACAGCTTCAGTAGGCCCTATAGGTTTAGCCTTACGTTTTTGCTTCCGATTGGAATTCCCAGCCCCAGAGTCCTGCATGACTATTTTCCCTTTGCTGTGTCGGAGTAGGTCATCCTCTTCACCATCCGCGTACCAAGTGGCTATCTCCATCATTCGGGTCAGAGTCATATCTCCAGACCGACCAAACTTCAGGATAAGCTCTCTGTACTTGACACCCTCTTTGAAGGCGCAAACCGCCTCGTGATCTGACACATTTTCCACCGTATGATGAAGGGTGGTCCATCTCTAGATCACATCTCGCTAAGTCTCATTCAGTTTCTGAACAGAATGCTGCAATTCTATCAGCCCAGCAGGTCGCTTACAAGTGCCCTCGAAAGTTTTGATGAACACTTAAGCCAAATCATCCCAGCAGAAAATACTCTCGGGCGCTAACTGAGTCAACCAAGCTCTGTCCGAGCCCTCAAGCATGAGGAGGGGGTTCTTTATGGCCACACCTTCATTACCACCACCGATCTGCACAACCACTCGATAGTCTTCCAACCAGGTGCCTGGCTTTGATTCTCCGGTGAACTTGCTCATGCCCACTGCCAATCTAAAGTTGGGTGGAATCTCAGCTGATCGAATGGCCATACTGTAACATTCGGGCCCAGAAATGAATGCTCTGTTCCCAGTCGGACGATCTCTGCCCTATCCTTCCTTGTTTGCTCGGCCTCTGTCGACCAAACCTTGCACAAGGAGTGATCTTGCATCAAGACCCGACTCTCTTGGGTCGACCGGGGCCCTCCACTCGTCACCATACAGGTGCCTGACATCATAACGCCAAGTCGCGTATGATTCACCCCTCGGAGGGGGCGTAAGCACTGGACGGTGGTCATCACAGGAACCCTGACGATCAAACTGCCTATGGCCCCACTCCAGGTACTGGTCCTGGCGGGGACCACGATATTCTCGACGCCTGGGTGACCTTGGACTATGTGCCGACTGAACTATGTCTGCAATCACTAACCTGCTATGAATTCTATTGCACGACTGGGAAATGGCAGAATTATGTTCCCCAGCAGCCTTAAGCAATGTACGAATCTGCTCTAAACCTCTACTAGCTTTTGAACACGACTGCTGAATTGACTCTGCTATGCGTGCTGCTGCTGCAATATTTTGAATCAAAGTTCGATATACCTGAGTTTCAGTTGGAAACAACCATCTGGGTCGTCGATTGGATTCGGGAGTCCGCTGACGAGCCTGCTCGTCGAGTGCCTTCTGCAGATTGTCCAGTCGCGTACGTTCAACCAAGGTGGCCAAGCGTGCTGCCTCCAAAGCGCGAGCCTCGAGGGTCTCCCCAATGATAGGGGTCTGGAGTGCCTGAATGTTGTGTCGATGCAAACTCTTCCCTCTGCTCCATGGTGAGGGCCTCGGGGACGTACTCCTCGTACCCTTGAGACGGGCTAGTGCCGCCGTTGCTGCCACCGTTGCAGTGATACCCGGGCGCGTTGAACTGAGAAGTGACCACGAGGACTTCTGCCGCTAGGTCATTGCTTTCGCACTCAGAGAGGGAATCCGAGTGACCAGCTGGCAGATCGAGCAAACCATAAAGAGATTCGTCAGGCTCGATCGCCGCGACTTAGGGGGTGGTCGACTTGCGAGCCACCACATGCATCACCCACCGCTGGAGCCACGAACGGCCGGACCGCTTACAATGGCGAACAGCAGGGAGTGTTGATGTCACAAGAGCCGACTGGTACTGAGTCGGCGGCTGTCAAAGAAGGACACCGCAAGCACTCACACGGACGTGCGTCGCCCCGCGTACGGGGAGGGCCTCGACGTCGAGGGGAGCTTCATGAAGCCAGGCGGAGTCATCAGCGATGAAAACAAGCACACCGAGACGGATCTCGTGGCCTAACGCCAAACCACCGTCGGAAACCATGTTATCGGAGAATGAAAAATGCAACCTCGCCGGAAGTTGCTTTGACGCATGCCCCAAGGTGGGCACCAACTGTCGTGGGAGTAAGTCTGACAATAAGAATAGGGGGTGCGTATGAGGAGGCAAGGTCCTAGCTATGGTGAGGTTGTACACGCAAGTTTACGAGTTCAGGCCCTTCTTGGAGGAAGTAAAAGCCCTATGTCTCGGTGCCCTGAGGCTGTGTCGACTGGATATGCGTGAATTGTTACGAGGGGTGCGAACCCTTGTGCCAGAGGAGGAGGGTGGCTTGTATAGAGTGCGCCAGGTCCCTCTCTCACCTCTGTTACACAGGGTTCAATGTGAGTTAAGATGGGGCGTTACTGGTAATGCCAGCCATAAATGGTCATTAAGACTACAGAGTGAACGCCTGACCGTTGCCCTCCGGGGGTGTCTTTAGATATTCTATACACCGAGTGGTTTCCCGTATGGTCGAGTCACTAAGCTGTGGTCGAGTGGAATTAGGGTATCCGAGTGGAACCTTCTGTTGAGTGGACTGTATCTCAAGATGATTCTAGTCAGTATTCTCTGTTTTGGTCCTTGAGTGCCTTTGACTATAGGTCTGTGTCCTTGGGTGGGGTGTCTAGGTCAGGCCTAGGACCTTACCCTAGGTACATGTCCTCGTCATTAGCCCCCGAATGGATTGAGGTCCAAGTGGAGAAAAGATTGAAGTTGACTCCGACTCAGTTGAATGCTCTTGGGACATCTCATTGAAGTCCGAAAAATGCATGGGAACTTTCAACCTTGCTTCAGTTGGCTCGATCCATTCTGATGGCTTGAAGCTGTCGAGTGAATAAATGTAGTAATCCACCGAGTGGATTAGGATGTGAAATCTTAGATGCGATTGACCGCTCCGCAGTTTCCAGGTTTTACGGGATTCCAAATTTCAGAGAAGCGCGCCACATGGGGTGTAGTGCGATAAGTGGAACGAATCAGACCGGGACGCATCGATCTTCGTGTCGCCTTTTTCGCCATTTATCGCTCCTTTGCCTGTGATGGGATATGTTTAATCGCTGGGGGTGATACGTCTCCAACGTATCTATAATTTTTGATTGCTCCATGCTACTTTATCTACTGTTTTGGACTATATTGGGCTTTATTTTCCATTTTTATATTATTTTTGGGACTAACCTATTAACCGGAGGCCCAGCCTAGAATTGCTGCTTTTTGCCTATTTCAGTATTTCGAAGAAATAGAAATATCAAACGGAGTACAAACGGAATGAAACCTTCGGGAACGTGATTTTCTCACCGAACGTGATCCAGGAGACTTGGACCCTGCTCCAAGGAACAAAAGAGGTGGTCACGAGAGTGGGGGCGCGCCCCCCCTAGGGCGCGACCCTGCCTCGTGGGCCCCCTATTGCTCCACCGACGTACTCCTTCCTCCTATATATACCTACGTACCCTCGTCAGATCAAATACGGAGCCAAAAACCTAATTCCACTGCCGCAACTTTCTGTATCCGCGAGATCCCATCTTGGGGCCTGTTTCGGAGCTCCGTCGGAGGGGGCATCTACCACGGAGGGCTTCTACATCAACACCATAGCCTCTCCGATGAAGTGTGAGTAGTTTACTTCAGACCTTCGGGTCCATAGCTAGTAGCTAGATGGCTTCTTCTCTCTTTTTGGATCTCAATACAATGTTCTCCCCCTCTCTTGTGGAGGTCTATTCGATGTAATCTTCTTTTTTGCGGTGTGTTTGTTGAGATTGATGAATTGTGGGTTTATGATCCAGCTTATCTATGAATAATATTTGAATCTTCTTTGAATTCTTTTATGTATGATTGAGTTATCTTTGCAAGTCTCTTCGAATTATCCGTTTGGTTTGGCCAACTAGATTGGTAGTTCTTGCAATGGGAGAAGTGTTTAGCTTTGGGTTCAGTCTTGCGGTTTCCTTTCCCAGTGACAGCAGGGGCAGCAAGGCACGTATTGTATTGTTGCCATCGAGGATAACAAGATGGGGTTTTTATCATATTGCATGAATTTATCCCTCTACATCATGTCATCTTGCTTAAGGCGTTACTCTGTTTTTAACTCAATACTCTAGATGCATGCTGGATAGCGGTCGATGAGTGGAGTAATAGTAGTAGATGCAGAATCGTTTTGATCTACTTGTCTTGGACGTGATGCCTATACACATGATCATACCTAGATAACATCATAATTATTCGCTTTTCTATCAATTGCTCAACAGTAATTTGTTCACCCACCGTAGAGTACTTATGCTATTTAGAGAAGCCACTAGTGAAACCTATGGCCCCCGGGTCTATTCTCATCATATCAATCTCCATTACTTTATTACTTGCTTTGTTTTTACTTTGCCTTTTACTTTTCACTTTGCATCTCTATATCAAAAATACCAAAAATATTATTTATCATCTCTATCAGATCTCACCCTCGTAAGTGACCGTGAAGGGATTGACAACCCCTAATCGCGTTGGTTGCGAGTAGCTACCGTTTTGTGTAGGTACGAGGGACTCGTGCATGATCTCCTACTGGATTGATACCTTGGTTCTCAAAAATTGAGGGAAATACTTACGCTACTTTACTGCATCATCCTCTCCTCTTCGGGGAAATCCAACGCAGTGCTCAAGAGGTAGCAGGGGCCACTGGTCAGACACTCGAAGCCAGCCCCATATAAGGCGTTGAAGCCGATGCGTGGCACGGTTCTTTCAATCGATCTCTATCCTTTCTTCTTCTCCGCCTCCATTCTCCTTGCTCCCCACACCTCTCCTCGGCCCTCTCGAGTTCCACACAATGGTGAAGGAGAAGACCGCGGCTCTAGAGCACGCGAAGAAGGTGTCGGCAACGAGGAAGGGGAAGAAGATGGCGAGGGGTTCGTCGTCGCGTTCCGCTATGCCGCCTGGCTGCATCCAGGGCGATTGGACTCACTCGACGGTCTCGTAGCAAGACTTGGAGAACCTCGCTCATGATGGCCTGATTAAGCCCGGGTCATGGAGATTGCATGGGGAGGAGTTTGAGCCACAACCGCATGATGGTGAGTGCGTTCTCCTCACCACCCACGTCGAGCGCGGTTTTTCTTTGCCTCCACACCCGTTCTTTTGAGGGTTTTTGAACTTCTTCGGGGCTCAGATCCATCATTTCCCTCCAAACACTATCTTGTATCTTGCTGCTTTCATCTCCATGTGCGAAAATTTCTTGGGCTGCCACCCGCACTGGGGTCTTTTCAAGCATATGTTCACCTGTCGATCTCAGACGGTGAAGAGAGCTAACCCAGTCGACCAGAAAACGTATGTGATCCAAACGTGTGGGGGCTAGGGATCCAAACAAGGGGTGGGAGTTGTTTCCCCCCATGACTTTTCCCAAATCTGTTAGGGGTGGCAGTCGACCTGGTTCTACTGCAAGGATGTTCCGACTCCTGGTGAGTCGACTGGCCTCCCTCCTTTCACTCTAGAAAGACTCCAGTCTCCTCGCTCGCTAGTGGTAGCCCCGGAGGAGAAAGAGGAAGTGCAGATGCTGGTTGCGGCTGTTGTCGAATTGGTGAAGGCAGGAGTGACGGGGATGGACCTGCTGGAAGTATTTCTGAGTCGACGGATCCAGCCTCTGCAAGCTCGTGACCACCCCATGTGGATGTACTCGGGCTCTGACGACACCGCTCGTACCCACCCGGAGGAGGTTGACAAGGATCCGGTGGCCCAGTGGCTCCGGAGTGTTACTAGTAACAAAGACAACCCAAGGGGGACCAGGAGGATTCTGCCATTCGATGCCACCCGTGCTCCTGGAGAGGTCAGAATCACCTATCCGAGTGCTTTCCCCTTTTTCTTTGTCGAGTGCTTGTTTTGGAATCCGAATCATGTACACAACTTACATTTCGTAGGTTTTCCCCAAGCTCCACTCGATGCCCAACGGAGAGGAGTTTCAGGAGGGAATCGACAGTGACAGTGAAGACAGTGACGATGAAGATGCCGAAGATAGTGAAGAAGAGAGCGAGGACTCGAGCAGCAGTAGCGAGGAAGTCAACTCACCGCCTTGTTCCGAGCGTCGATCCAAACAGCAACAAGATCTTGCAGGGGGACAGGGCAAGGCTGCCATATCAAGTGCCAAAGTTCCCAAACGCACTTGCACCTTGACTCCTGAGCCGACTGAAAAGGCTCCAAAGTAGGCCAAAGTTGCTCCACCCAAGCCCTAGAAGGGCCTGCCGAGGATCTAGGTGGTTGTGCTCGTGAAATCAACGTAAGCACTTATTTCATGTACTTTTATGTGTTCTTCCGCAGACTCATTGGCTTGTTTGACCGAGTGAAATCTGGAATTTTCAGTGCTGCCTCTGGCTCTGCGATCCACATGGACATTGATGAAGATTGTGGCGATGCGGAAACAACAGACCCAGCCACCTCTCGACCGGGTAAGGCTTTGTGACTGGTCTGTGTCCTGTTAATAGATTTTTGGGGCCGACTGGAATTTCACCGTCGAGTGTTTTGCAGCACCAGAGAATATCATTCAACTCCCAGATAATGATGACGAGGATGAACCTCAGAAGAATACTGGGAAGAAAGGTCAAAATCTGAGCAAGAGGGTGCCAGGGTCCAGGACGCCTCGCTCGTCATCTGAGCCTGTGATCCAGCCGGTCGGCGATCCAAATTGGTGGTAAGCAATATGACGATCACCGCCCAAAACTCTTTGTGTTCTACTTGTGCATATCATCTAACCATAGACCTGGCTCGGATGTTTCTCTCCAAGTGCAGAGGTTCGTAGGACAGTAGCAAATTTCCCTCAAGTGGATGACCTAAGGTTTATCAATCCGTGGGAGGCGTAGGATGAAGATGTCTCTTCAAACAACCCTGCAACCAAATAACAAAGAGTCTCTTGTGTCCCCAACACACCCAATACAATGGTAAGTTGTATAGGTGCACTAGTTCGGCGAAGAGATGGTGATACAAGTGCAATATGGATAGTAGATAAAGGTATTTGTAATCTGAAATTATAAAAACAGCAAGGTAATAAATGGTAAAAGTGAGCGTAAACGGTATTGCAATGGTAGGAAACAAGGCCTAAGGTTCATACTTTCACTAGTGCAAGTTCTCTCAACAATAATAACATAAACGGATCATATAACTATCCCTCAACATGCAACAAAGAGTCACTCCAAAGACACTAATAGCGGAGAACAAACGAACAGATTATGGTAGGGTACGAAACCACCTTAAAGTTATCCTTTTTTATCTATCTATTCAAGAGTCCGTAATAAAATAACATGAAGCTATTCTTTCCGTTCGATCTATCATAGAGTTCATACTAGAATAACACCTTAAGACACAAATCAACCAAAACCCTAATGTCACCTAGATACTCCATTATCACCTCGAGTATCCGTGGGCATGATTATACGATATGCATCATACAATCTCAGATTCATCTATTCAACCAACACAAAGTACTTCAAAGAGTGCCCCAAAGTTTCTACCGAGAGTCAAGACGAAAACGTGTGCCAACCCCTATGCATAGATTCCCAAGGTCAGGAACCCGCAAGTTGATCACCAAAACATACATCAAGTGAATCACGTGAATATCCCACTGTCACCATAGATAAGCACGGCAAGACATACATCAAGTGTTCTCAAATCCTTAAAGACTCAATCCGATGAGATAACTTCAAAGGGAAAACTCAATCCATTACAAGAGAGTAGAGGGGGAGAAACATCATAAGATCCAACTATAATAGCAAAGCTCGCGATACATCAAGATCGTGCCATAGAGAGAACACGAGAGAGAGAGAGAAAGATCAAAGACATAGCTACTGGTACATACCCTCAGCCCCGAGGGTGAACTACTCCCTCCTCGTCATGGAGAGTGCCGGGATGATGAAGATGGCCACCGGTGATGGGTTCCCCCTCCGGTAGGGTGCCGGAATGGGCTCCCGAGAGGTTTTTGGTGGCTACAGAGGCTTGCGGCGGCGGAACTCCCGATCTATCTTATGTTCTGGAAGTTTTAGGGTACGTAGGTATATATGGGTGCAAGGGGTACGTCGGTGGACCTCCGGGGTGCTCACGAGGCAGGGGGCGCGCCCTAGGGGGTGGGCAGGCCCCCCACCCTCGTGGGCAGCCCGGGACTCCCCTGGCGTGCACTCCAAGTCTAACAGGTGGGTTTCCTTCCAAAATTAACTTCTCCAATTGATTTTGTTCCGTTTTGACTCCGTCTGATATTCCTTTTCCTCGAAACACTGAAATATGCATAAAATAGCAAATCTGGGTTGGGCCTCCGGTTAATAGGTTAGTCCCAAAAATAATATAAAAGTGGATAATAGAGCCCAATATTTCCTAAAACAGTAGATAAAGTAGCATGGAGCAATCAAAAATTATAGATACATTGGAGATGTATCAAGCATCCCCAAGCTTAATTCCTACTCGTCCTCGAGTAGGTAAATGATAAAAAGAGAATTTTTGATGCGGAGTGATACTTTGGCATAATTTCAATGTAAATCTTCTTAATTGTGGTATGAATATTCAGATCCGAAAGATTCAAGACAAAAGTTCATATTGACATAAAAATAATAATACTTCAAGCATACTAATCAAAGCAATCATGTCTTCTCAAAATAGCATGGCTAAAGAAAGTTCATCCCTACAAAATCATATAGTCTGGCTAAGCTCTATCTTCATCACACAAAGTATTTAATCATGCACAACCCCGATGACGAGCCAAGCAATTGTTTCATACTTTAATAATCTCAAACTTTTTCAACTTTCACGCAATACATGAGCATGAGCCATGGATATAGCACTATAGGTGGAATAGAATGGTGGTTGTGGAGAAGACAAAAAAGGAGAAGATAGTCTCACATCAACTAGGCGTATCAAAGGGCTATGGAGATGCCCATCAATATATATCAATGTGAGTGAGTAGGGATTGCCATGCAACGGATGCACTAGAGCTATAAGTATATGAAAGCTCAACAAAAGAAACTAAGTGGGTGTGCATCTAACTTGCTTGCTCACGAAGACCTAGGGCACTTTTGAGGAAGCCCATCATTGGAATATACAAGCCAAGTTCTATAGTGAAAAATTCCCACTAGTATATGAAAGTGACAACATATGAGACTCTCTATCATGAAGATCACGGTGCTACTTTGAAGCACAGGTGTGGTAAAAGGATAGTAGCATTGTCCCTTCTCTCTTTTTCCCTTATTTTTTTATTTGGTCCTTTTCTCTCTTTTTTATGGCCACTCTTTTTTTTCGTCCGGAGTCTCATCCCGACTTATGGGGGAATCATAGTCTCCATCATCCTTTCCTCACTGGGACAATGCTCTAATAATGATGATCATCACAATTTTATTTTTCTTACAACTCAACAATTACAACTCAATACTTAGAACAAAATATGAATCTATATGAATGCCTCCGGCGGTGTACTGGGATATGCAATGAATCAAGAGTGACATGTATGAAAGAATTATGAACGGTGGCTTTGCCACAAATACAGTCAACTACATGTTCATGCACAAAGCAATATGACAAAAGTAATGTGTGCCATATGAACGGAACGGTGGAAAGTTGCATGGCAATATATCTCGGAATGGCTATGGAAATGCCATGATAGGTAGGTATGGTGGCTGTTTTGAGGAAGGTATATGGTGGGTGTATGATACCGGCGAAAAGTGTGCGGTATTAGAAAGGCTAGCAAAGGCGGAAAGGTGAGAGTGCGTATAATCCATGGACTCAACATTAATCAAAAGAACTCATGCACTTGTTGCAAAAATTTAGAAGTCATCAAAAACCAAAGCACTACACGCATCTCCTAGGGGGGATAGATTGGTAGGAAAAGACCATCGCTCGTCCCCGACTACCACTCATAAGGAAGACAATCAATAAATAAAATTGTGCTCCGACTTCATCACAAAGCGGTTCACCATACGTGCATGCTACGGGAATCACAAACTTCAACACAAGCATTCTTTAAATTCATAATCACCCAACTAGCATCACTTTGATATTATCACCTCCATATCTCAAAACAATTATCAAGCATCAAACTTATCTTAGTATTCAACGCACTCAAAAGAAAGTTTCACATATCTTGAATACCAAGTATATTAATGTTAAGCAAATTACCGTGCTATTGAAGACTCTCAAAATAATCTAAGTGAAGCATGAGAGATCAATAGTTTCTTTAAAACAAATCTACCACCGTGCTCTAAAAGATCTAAGTGAAGCACTAGAGCAAAAATTATCACACTCAAAAGATATAAGTGAAGCACATAGAGTATTCTAGCAAATTCCAATTTGTGTGTGGCTCTCTCTCATTAAAGAATTTCATATCTTGGTATCTTATTCAAACATCAAGCAAAACAAAATAAATGACAATGCAAGGATAGCACAACTCATGTGAAGAAGCAAAAACTTAGGCTCAACCGATACTAACCGATGATTGCCGAAGAAGAAAGGTGGGATGCCTACCGGGGCATCCCCAAGCTTAGATGCTTGAGACTTCTTGAAATATTATCTTGGGGTGCCTTGGGCATCCCCAAGCTTGAGCTTTTATGTCTCCTTAATTCCTCTCATATCATAGTTTCTCTTCTTTTTATCAAAAGCTTCATTCACAACAAACTCAACAAGAACTCGTGAGATAGGTTAGTATAAACCAATGCAAAACCTTATCATCCTCTACTGTAACAGATTACTAAAATTATTATTCAACATTGAATACTAAATGCCTCTGTATATTTAATACTCCTATCCTCAAATAGAATCATTAAACAAGCAAACATATGCAAACAATGCAACCATAACAGCAATCTGCCAAAACAGTACAGTCTGTAAAGAATGCAAGAGTAACAATACTTTCCTAACTACAAAAATTATGAACTAAAATTCCCAATGTAATAAATTTATCATAGCTTAATATTCAAAAATATTCAACGTTATACCATTTTCTGACTTTTCTAGGGAATTTTTGCAACAGCGGTAAACTTTCTGTTTTCAAACAGCAACATGTATACTAGCAAAATAAGCATGGCAAAGGCTATCCTTGACTTTTTTATTGAAACTAAAGATGCAAAACATTATTCTAACTAACAGCAAGCAAAAACTAACAAAATAAAATGACGCTCCAAGCAAAAACACATATCATGTGGCGAATAAAAATATAGCTCCAAGTAAAGCTACCGATGAACGAAGACGAAAGAGGGGATGCCTTCCGGGGCATCCCCAAGGTTAGTTGCTTGGTTTTCCTTGAATATTACCTTGGGGTGCCTTGGGAATCCCCAATCTTAGGATCTTTCCACTCCTTATTCCCTAGTCCATCGAATCTTTACCCAAAACTTGAAAACTTCACAACACAAAACTTAAAACAAAACTCGTAAGCTCCGTTAGTATAAGAAAATAAAACCACCACTTAGGTACTGTAATGAACTCATTATAAATTCATATCGGTATAATATATACTGTATTCTAACATCTCTATGGTTCATACCACTTAATACTAGCCATAGATGCATCAAAATAAGCAAACAACACAATGAAAACAGAATCTGTCAAAAACAGAACAGTCTGTAGTAATCTGTATCAAACGTATACTTATGTAACCCCAAAAATTCTGAAATAAATTGATGGACCTGAGTAATTTGTCTATTAATCATATGAATAAAGAATCAACCTAAAATCACTCTCCAGTAAAAAAATAGAAGCCATTCTCGTGAGCGCAAAAGTTTCTGTTTTCTACAGCAAGATCACATAAACTTCACCCAAGTCTTCCCAAAGGTTCTACTTGGCACTTTATTGAAACAGAAGCTATAAAAATGATTACTACAGTAGAATAATCATGTGGACACAAAAAACAGTAAGGGTAAATATTGGGTTGTCTCCCAACAAGCGCTTTTCTTTAATGCCTTTCTAGCTAGGCGTGATGATGACAATGATGCTCACATAAAAGATAAGAATTGAAACATAACGGGAGCATCATGAAGCATATGACTAGCACATTTAAGTCTAACCCACTTCCTATGCATAGGGATTTTGTGAGCAAACAACTTATGGGAACAATAATCAACTAGCATAGGCAGGTAACACAAGCATAGCTTCAAGAATTTAAGCACATAGGGAGGAAACTTGACATTATTGCAATTCCTACAAGCATATATTCCTCTCTCATAATAATTTTCAGTAGCATCATGAATGAATTCAACAATATAACCAGCACCTAAATAATTCTTTTCATGATCTACAAGCATGGAAAATTTACTACTCTCCACATAAGCAAAATTCTTCTCATTCGGAATGGTGGGAGTATCATAAGAGACTTGAACACTAAAAATTGTTTCCACATTAAAAGAGTAATGTTAAGAAAAAGGGTAATCATAATCATGACAAGTTTTATAAATATAATCATCACTACTTTTTATAGAATAAGTTTTATCACAATAATCATCATAGGTAGCAACTTTGTTCTCATCATAATCGATTGAAACCTCTTCCATGATAGTGGAATCACTAAATAAAGTTGACACTCTTCCAATTCCACTTTCATATTCATCACAATAAGATTCAACATCCTCCAAAATAGTGGGATCACTACTTCCTAAAGTTGACACTCTTCCGAACCCACTTTCATCAATATAATCATCATAGGTAGGAGGCATGCTATCATCATAACAACTTTGCATATCAAAACTTGGGATGCTAAAAATATCATCTTCATTAAACGTAGCATCCCCAAGCTTGGGACAAACATTAATTTCAGCAAATATATTATCAAATATTTCATACTCATCAAACATAGCTTCCCCAAGCTTGGGCCCTTTCATATCATAAGCATAATCACTCTCATCATTAAAAATATGGATAGCACCAATAGTAAAGCAAATATCATCATCACAATGAGTAGTAGGAGCAACATCATTTGGGAGGGATACATTTCTACCTTTGTTTCTCCTTCTTTTCTTTTTCTTCTTCACATTATGTGTAGGTTCAACCTTCCTCTTTGAGCTCCTTATTGATGAGATTGGTTGAATAGAAAGCTCCTCCTCGTTACGTGATTCATCATGAGAAATAATAGGAAGATATTGGGAAGTCTCTTCCCTTTCATTAGTATTCTCATCATCTTCTATTTGTTTCTTTTTATTTAGGTAATTGGCAATATAAGGATTTTCAGTGCAATTCTCCGCACAATACAAATAAATATCCTCTAAATCAAAATGAAGAATTCTATCAAGGGCAAATTCTGGAATAATCTTAGTTATACGTTTTATTTCTTCATAACCCAAGAGCAAACTAAGCTCATTATGATGTGCAAGGGAAATCAAGTCATCACAATTTTTGGATACGACACGATCATGAAACAATTTGCATTGGGTACTAAAATGATCACGTTCATTGCAAAGTTCACAAATATGGCTAAGAAAAAATAAATTTTCAACACATGCATCTAGCCTTTCTTGAAACCATTTAGTTTCTAAGTACTTATGCCTCTTGAAATATCTATCTTCCCTATTTGGTGTGTCCTTGCAAGCCCAATCCACTCCACAAAAATTGACATGCTTATAGGAGGCATTTTCATCATCACTAGTGCAATCATCATTAGCATCATGGATATTCAAAGAATTCGTACTAACAACATTGCAATCATGCTCATCATTCAAAGATTTAGTGCCAAACATTTTAATGCATTCTTCTTTTAACACTTTGGCACAATTTTCCTTTCCATCATACTCACGAAAGACATTAAAAAGATGAAGAGCATATGAGGCAACCTCAATTCCATTTTTTTGTATTTTTCTTTTATAAACTAAACTAGTGATAAAACAAGAAAGTAAAAGATTCGATTATAAGATCTAAAGATATACCTTCAAGCACTAACCTCCTTGGCAACGATGCCAGAAAAGAGCTTGATGTCTACTATGCAACCTTCTTCTTGTAGACTCGTGTTGAGCCTCCAAGCGCAGAGTTTTGTAGGACAGTAGCAAATTTCCCTCAAGTGGATGACCTACGGTTTATCAATCCGTGGGAGGCGTGGGATGAAGATGGTCTCTCTCAAACAACCCTGCAACCAAATAACAAAGAGTCTCTTGTGTCCCCAACACACCCAATACAATGGCAAATTGTATAGGTGCACTAGTTCGGCGAAGAGATGGTGATACAAGTGCAATATGGAGGGTAGATAAAGGTTTTTGTAATCTGAAATAATAAAAACAGCAAGGTAACGAGCGATAAAAGTGAGCACAAATGGTATTGCAATGATAGGAAACAAGGCCTAGGGTTCATACTTTCACTAGTGCAAGTTCTCTCAACAATAATAACATAGATAGATCATATAACAAGCCCTCAACATGCAACAAAGAGTCACTCCAAAGCCACTAATAGCGGAGAACAAACGTAGAGATTATGGTAGGGTACGAATCCACCTCAAAGTTATTCTTTCGGATCGATCTATAAAAGAGTTCGTACTAGAATAACACCTTAAGACACAAATCAACCAAAACCCTAATGTCACCTAGATACTCCATTTTCACCTCAAGTATCCGTGGGTATGATTATACGATATGCGTCACACAATCTTAGATTCATCCAACCAACATAAAAGTACTTCAAAGAGTGACCCAAAGCTACTACCGGAGAGTCAAGAACGTGTGCCAACCCCTATGCATAGGTTCCCAATGTCACGAAACCCGCAAGTTGATCACCAAGACATACATCAAGTGTTCTCATAAAAGGCTCAATCCGATAAGATAACTTCAAAGGGCAAACTCAATTCATCACAAGAGAGTAGAGGGGGAGAAACATCATAAGATCCAACTACAATAGAAAAGCTCAGGATACATCAAGATCGTGCCATAGAGGGAACACGGTAGAGAACACGAGAGAGAGAGAGAGATCAAACACATAGCTACTAGTACATACCCTAAGCCCTGAGGGTGAACTACTCCCTCCTCGTCATGGATAGCGCCGGGATGATGAAGATGGCCACCGGTGATGGGTTCCCCCTCCGGCAGGGTGCCGGAACAGGCTCCCGAGAGGTTTTTGGTGGCTACAGAGGCTTGCGGCAGCGGAGCTCCCGATCTATCTTCTGTTCTGGAAGTTTTAGGGTACGTAGGTATATATGGGTGCAAGGGGTACGTCGGTGGACCTCCGGGGTGCTCACGAGGCAGGGGCCACCCTAGGGGGGTGGGCGTGCCCCCCCCCCCCCCACCCTTGTGGGCAGCCCGGGACTCCCCTGATGTGCACTCCAAGTCTAACAGGTGGGTTTCCTTCCAAAATTAACTTCTCCAGTTGATTTCGTTCTGTTTTGACTCCGTCTGATATTCCTTTTCCTTGAAACACTGAAATAGGCATAAAACATCAAATCTGGGCTGGGCCTCCGGTTAATAGGTTAGTCCCAAAAATAATATAAAAGTGGATAATAAAGCCCAATATTTCCTAAAACAGTAGATAAAGTAGCATGGAGCAATCAAAAATTATAGATACATTGGAGACGTATCACATGCCGAACAACATCATCACGGACAACGGCACCAACTTTGCCAAGGGCGCGCTCGAGCAATACTGCTCCGTCTCTGGCATCCGCCTCGACCTGGCCTCCGTTGCACATCCGCAGTCCAACGGGTAGGTCACGCGGGCCAACGGACTCATCCTATCCGGCGTCAAGCCGCGACTCATTGAGCCACTCATTCGCTCACCCGGCAGCTGAGTCGACGAGTTGTCGGCCGTTCTCTGGAGTCTCCGCACTACGCCGAATTGGTCGACCGGGTTCACCCCGTTCTTCCTCGTCTATGGAGCCGAAGCCGTCATCCCGACCGACGTCAAGTTTGACTCGCCGCGCGTCGTGATGTACATCGAAGCCGAAGCCAGAGAAGCCCGCGAAGATGGCGTAGACCTGCTCGAAGAAGCAGGCCTCCTGGCGCTCAGCCATTCAGCCATCTACCAGCAAGGCCTGAGGCACTACCACAGCAAGAAGATCAAACCCCTCGTGTTCCGCGAGGGCGACCTCGTCCTCCGACTCGTCCAAGAGCAAGTAGGCCAGCACAAGCTGTCCCCTCCATGGGAGGGCCCTTTCATCGTGAGCAGGGCCTTGCGCGGTTGCAACGCCTACTACCTCATCAACACACGCAGGTCAAAGAAGCGCAAGAAAGACACCGCCGGCAAAGAAACGACCCGGCCGTGGAACACGGAACTCCTCTGTCCGTTTTACAGTTAGCTGCACGAGTGTATGTATCATCGCCATTTGTAAACGCATGAAACTATGGGGTTCCCAAACGGGGCTGCCATTTTTTGACCAATTTATTGTGTCCCTACTTTCTCGCATCACTATGCCACTGAACCCGGCCACCGGTCCGACCAGCTCGACCCAGGGGCTCGGGGGCTGGCCGGCTCGATCGCCACCATGCCTTACTTGGTGATTCCTGATACAGTAAGGATGTCGCGGTCCCCAACTTTGCCCTAAAGCCACAGATCCAGCTTCGGCTGTGGGCTGGCAATCACAACAGGCCAAAGCTCCTTCACGCTTCAATCGCTAAGGCAAAGGCCGTCGGGTCGATCAACCCGGCCCGCCGCTCAGAAAATAAACAGCCGCACGACCGGCTGCTCGCCAACCGGCTTCGCCGGGTTGCCGCCAGCCGGCCAAGTGGGTGTTTTGCTCGCGCTCAACGTTTTGAAAAACCCAAGTCCTGCACGCTCCTCTCGAAGAACCAAACTCCTTGTCATGGACCGGAGCCTCAGCCGTCTGACTCGCGGGGGGGGAAGTTTGAGAAAGGAGAAGCGCAAGAAAGCGGTCCAAAAACGGAAGGTAAAAGCAAAAACACTCACGACATTTACACATAAATATTTAAAAAGGCCCACGGCCCGAGTTCATTACACCCTAAACCACCAGTGGGTGGGTGGACCTGCTACTTAACAAATTCCACTAAGAATGTCTCAAGCATCTCCAGCACCGCGTCATGGTGTCGACGGCTCTCCCCTGGCGGCCTCCGGGTCCAGCGAGGCGCCGGTGTCTTCCTCGGCACCCCCATGACAGTAGACACCCGTCTCCTCCGAGCTCCCCTCCGGATCATGAAGAAGCAGGCCGTAGTCGTCGCCATCCATGACCCTGCCGTCTTCCATCCGCTCTGGGTGGAACTCGTCGTGAAAGGCGAACTCGGCAATGTATCTGGCCCGCGAGGCAATCCGGCCGGCTTGCTCCTGCAACAACTGCTCCGAGCCGGCCCGCTGGCCCATCAGCGCGTCCAGCTGCAGGTCTGGATGCCAAGACAGCGCAAACCGGAGCGCCATCTCAGCACCGGCACGAGCGGCGGAGACGCGTGATGACCCACAAGTGTAGGGGATCTATCATAGTCCTTTCGATAAGTAAGAGTGTCGAACCCAACGAGGAGCAGAAGGAAATGATAAGCGGTTTTCAGTAAGGTTTTCTCTGCAAGCACTGAAATTGTAAGTAATAGATAGTTTTGTGATAAGATAAATTGTAACGAGTAACAAGCAATAAAAGTAAATAAGGTGCAGCAAGGTGGCCCAATCCTTTTTGTAGCAAAGGACAAGCCTGGACAATTTCTTATAATGAGAAAAGCGCTCCCGAGGACACATGGGAATTATCGTCAAGCTAGTTTCATCACACTCATATGATTCGCGTTCGGTACTTTGATAATTTGATATGTGGGTGGACCGGTGCTTGGGTACTGTCCTTACTTGGACAAGCATCCCACTTATGATTAACCCCTATTGCAAGCATCCGCAACTACAACAAAAGTATTAAAGTAAACCTAACCACAACATTAAACATATGGATCCAAATCAGCCCCTTACGAAGCAACGCATAAACTAGGGTTTAAGCTTCTGTCACTCTAGCCACTCATCATGTACTTATTACTTCCCAATGCCTTCCTCTAGGCCCAAATAATGGTGAAGTGTCACGTAGTCGACGTTCACATAACACCACTAGAGGAAAGACAACATACATCTCATCAAAATATCGAACGAATACCAAATTCACATGACTACTAATAGCAAGACTTCACCCATGTCCTCAGGAACAAACGTAACTACTCACAAAGCATATTCATGTTCATAATCAGAGGTGTAATAATATGCATTAAGGATCTGAACATATGATCTTCCACCAAGTAAACCAATAAGTATCAACTACAAGGAGTAATCAACACTACTAGCAACCCACAGGTACCAATTTGTGGTTTTGGATACAAGGTTGGATACAAGAGATGAACTAGGGTTTGAGAGGAGATGGTGCTGGTGATGTTGATGGAGATTGACCCTCTCCTGGTGGGAGGATCGTTAGTGATGACGATGGTGATGATTTCCCCCTCCCGGAGGGAAGTGTCCCCGGCAGAACAGCTCTGCCGGAGCTCTAGATTGGTTCCGCCAAGGTTCCGCCTCGTGGCGGCGGAGTTTCGTCCCCTAAGCTTGCCCGCAATTTTTTCCAGGATAAAACCCTTCATATAGCAGAAGATGGACACCGGGGGGCCACCAGGGGGCCAGGAGACAGGGGCGCGCCCAGTAGGGGTGGGTGCGCCCCCCACCCTCCTGGATAGGGTGTGGGCCCCCTGAGGTGTTTCTTCCGCTCAATAATTCTTATTAAATCCAAAAATAAGTTTCTTGGAGTCTCAGGTCTTTTGGAGCAGTGTAGAATAGGTTTCCAATGTTTGCTCCTTTTCCAGCCAGAATTCCAGCTGCCGGCATTCCCCCTCTTCATGGTAAACCTTATAAAATAAGAGAGAATAACCATAAGTATTGATATATAATGTGTAATAACAGCCCATAATGCAATAAATATTGATATAAAATCATGATGCAAAATGGACGTATCAACTCCCACAAGCTTAGACCTCGCTTGTCCTCAAGCAGAAGCCGAAATTGAAAAATATGTCCACATGTTTAGAGATAGAGGTGTCGATAAAAATAAAATACGGACATGAGGGCATCATGATCATTCTTATAACAACAACATATATATATATATTGTCATATGAATTCTTATGCTCAAGTAACAACCAATTCACAATGTCAAGTATGGTTTAGAAACTTCATTGAAATCTAACAAACTATAATCTCAGTCATTGAAGCAATTGCAATTTATCGTAACATCACAAAGAGTCAAGAATAGAGCTTTTCAGCAAGTCCACATACTCAACTATCATATAATCTTCTACAATTGCTAACACTCACGCAATACTTGTGGTTATGGAGTTTCAGTCGAACACTGAGAAAGATAGGGGCTTATTGTGTTGCCTCCCAACGTATTCACCTTTATATGATGTCAACAATAATAGTCCATGCTAACGAACATCCAATTGGATATATGTATCATGATCTTTCAAACACGAGGAGCTTGCCAAAGGATAAAATGAAAAAGGGAAAGGTGAAGGTCACCTTGACTCAAGCATAAAGTAAAAACATAAAGTAGAAACATAAAGTAAAAGATAGGCCCTTCGCAGAGGGGAGCAGAGGTTGTCATGCGCTTTTAGGGTTGGATACACAAAATCTTAGTACGAAAGAACGTCACTTTATATTTCCACTTGTGTATGGACCTTTATTGTGCAGTCCGTCACTTTTATTGCTTCCATAACAAGATCGTATAAAGCTTATTTTCTCCGCACTAATAAGTCATGCATATTTAGGGAGCAATTTTTATTGCTTGCACCGATGACAACTTACTTGAAGGATCTTACTCAATCCATAGGTAGATATGGTGGACTCTCATGGCAAACCTGGGTTTAAGGATATTTGGAAGCACAAGTAGTATCTCTGCTTAGTGCTAGGAATTTGGCTAGCATGAGGGGGAAAGGCAAGCTCAACATGTGTAATAACAACCCATAATGCAATAAATATTGATATAAAAGCATGATGCAAAATGGACGTATCAACTCCCCCAAGCTTAGACCTCGCTTGTCCTCAAGCGGAAGCCGAAATCAAAAAATATGTCCTCATGTTTAGAGATAGAGGTGGCGATAAAAGTAAAATATGGACATGAGGTCATCATGATCATTCTTATAACAACAACATATAAAGATTCCATTATATAATTTCTTATGCTCAAGTAACAATCAATTCACAATATCAAGTATTGTTCACAAACTTCATTAAGAACTAACAAACTATAATCTCAGTCACTGAAGCAATCGCAATTTATCATAACATCAGAAAGAGTCGACAATAAAGCTTTTCAGCAAGTCCACATACTCAACTATCATATAGTCTTCTACAATTGCTAATACTCACGCAATACTTGTGGTTATGGAGTTTCAGACGGGCACTGAGAAAGATAGGGGCTTATTGTGTTGCCTCCCAACGTATTCACCTTTAGGTGATGTCAACAATAATAGCCCATGCTAACAAACATGCAATTGGATATGTATATCACGATCTTTCAAACACGAAGAGCTTGCCAAAGGATAAAATGAAAAAGGGAAAGGTGGAGATCACCTTGACTCAAGCACAAAATAAAAGCATAAAGTAAGAACATGAAGTAAAAGATAGGCCCTTCGCAGAGGGAAGCAGAGGTTGTCATGCACTTTTAGGTTTGGATACACAAAATCTTAGTACGAAAGAACATCACTTTATATTTCCACTTGTGTATGGACCTTTATTGTGCAGTTCATCACTTTTATTGCTTCCATAACAAGATCATATAAAGCATATTTTCTCTGCACTAATAAGTCATGCATATTTAGAGAGCAATTTTTATTGCTTGCACCGATGGCAACTTACTTGAAGGATCTTACTCAATCCATAGGTAGATATGGTGGACTCTCATGGCAAAACTGGGTTTAAGGATATTTGGAAGCACAAGTAGTATCTCTACTTAGTGCTAGGAATTTGGCTAGCATGAGGGGGAAAGGCAAGCTCAACATGTTCGGAAGGTCAATGACAATATACTTTAACTGAGATGTGAGAAAAGATAAACCATTACGTTGTCTTCCATGTCGAACGTCGACTCTTTTAGCATGTCATACTTAATGAGTGCTCACAATCATAAAAGATGTCCAAGATAGTGTATTTATATGTGAAACCTCTCTTTCCTTATTACTTCCTATTAATTGCAACGATGACCAAAACTATGTTTATCAACTCTCAACAACTTTTATGCCTCATACTTTCTATGTGTGAAGTTATTACTATCCATAAGATCAATATGAACTCTTTTATTCTTTTTATTCTTTCTATTTTTCTCAAGATCATAAGAAAGCAAAGCCCTTGACTCAACACTAATCTTTATTATAGATAGCTCACGGACTCGATTACATAAAGAGATCACAAAGCAAAACTAGAAGCTACTTGATATCAAAACTTCAATCTACTAGATTAAGATACTACTAAAAAGGATCGAACTAAATAAAACGGTAAAGATAGGAGTGTGATGGTGATATGATACCGGGGTACCTCCCCCAAGCTTGGCAGTTGCCAAGGGGAGTGCCCATACCCATGTGATTATGTCTCCTTCTTCACGGTTGGTGTTATGACCTTCTTGGCAATGATGCCCCTCAGGATACGATTCTCCTCCTCGAGCTTATTGACTTGTTGCTTGAGGCCCATAATTTCTTTGCGGAGCTTGCCAGTAACGGCTAAAGCTCCTTTTACCCAAGGATGCTGCATAGCTTCTAGAGAACAAGTGATGCTCTTTTTCATATTTTCATAAGAAAGGAATCTAAAGTTGGAAGGAATGACCGAATTTGGAATAGCCGAGCTATGTAGTTCCCCCATCGTGAATTCTGCTTGGAGACGAGAGGTGACCTCTTGATCTTACTCCATGGCATCTATCCTTTTCAAGTCGGCCTCCATCTCGTCCTCCGTCGATGGTCCAAAGTGATAAACATCGCCTTTTGCTCTTGGACCTAGTGTCGAGTGAGACACCCGACTTTCCCCAATTGACTCTTGAGAAGACATCTTGCTCTAAATCTGCAACAGGGACAACTCGAAACGAAAACAGAGGATATTTGCGTAATACAATGGTCAAAACTTCCTGGAGATTATATAATGAATTTTTACTGATCAAAATACGTAATGTGCAAGAAAACGGAGTCCGGGAGGCGCACGAGGTGTCCACGAGACAGGGGGGCGCGCCTAGTAGGGGTGGGCGCGCCCTCCACTCTCGTGGAGGCCTCGTGTCCTTCCCGGACTGCTTCTTTCTTCCTAAAATTCTTAAATATTCCAAAACTGATAAAAATTGCCTTTAGAATTGTTTTGGAGTCGGTTTACTTACCGTACCACATACCTATTCCTTTTCGGAGTCTGGAACGTTCTGGAAAGTGTCCCTTATGTGTTCCTCCCGGGTTACGGTTTCAATAATATTATTTCAACATTGATATGATTACCTGAAATATAATGTTTAATTCTTTGACCGTTCACCACCCTTGGACTTGTGCCTTCGAAGTTGTTGATTTTTATGGCACCAGAAAGATAGACCTCCTCGATAACGTAAGGACCTTCCCATTTAGAGAGAAGTTTTCCTGCAAAAAATCTTAAACGAGAGTTTAATAATAACACATAATCACCTACGTTAAACTCACGCTTTTGTATCCCTTTGTCATGCCAGCGTTTGACTTTTTCTTTGAATAGCTTGGCATTCTCATAGGCTTGGGTTATCCATTCATCAAGTGAGCTAATATCAAACAACCTCTTCTCACCGGCAAGTTTGAAGTCATAGTTGAGCTCTTTGATAGCCCAATATGCTTTATGTTCAAGTTCTAGAGGTAAATGACAAGATTTTCCATAAACCATCTTATATGGAGACATACCCATAGGATTTTTATATGTAGTTCTATAAGCCCATAATGCATCATCAAGTTTCTTGGACCAATTCTTCCTATATCTATTAACAGTCTTTTGCAAAATTAATTTGAGCTCTCTATTGCTCAACTCTACTTGACCACTAGACTATGGGTGATAAGGAGATGTGATTCTATGATTAACATCGTACTTAGCAAGCATCTTACAGAAAGCGCCATGAATAAAATGTGAACCACCATCAGTCATAAGATATCTAGGGACTCCAAACCTCGGAAAAATAACTTCTTTAAGAATTTTAATAGAAGTGTTATGATCAGCACTACTAGTTGGAATAGCTTCTACCCACTTAGTAACATAATCAACAGCAACTAAAATATGTGTGTAACCATTAGAGGCAGGAAAAGGTCCCATATAATCAAAGCCCCAAACATCAAACGGTTCAATAACAAGAGAATAATTCATAGGCATTTCTTGACGTCTACTAATATTACCAATTCTTTGACATTCATCACAAGACAAGACAAACTTACGAGCATCTTTGAAGAGAGTAGGCCAATAAAAACCAGATTGCAATAGCGTGTGAGCAGTTCTGTCTCCAACGTGGTGTCCTCCATATGATTCAAAGTGACACTTGCGTAGGATATGTTCCTGTTCATGCTCAGGTACACAACGTCTAATAATACCATCTACTCCTTCTTTATAAAGGTGTGGGTCATCCCAGAAGTAATGTCTTAAAGCATAAAAGAACTTTTTCTTTTGCTGGTATGTGAAGCTAGGTGGTATAAATTTAGCAACAATGTAATTAGCATAATCAGCATACCAAGGAGCAGTACGAGAAGCATTAACGACCGCTAATTGTTCATCAGGAAAGCTATCATCAATAGGTAGTGGGTCATCAAGAACATTCTCTAACCTAGACAAGTTGTCTGCAACGGGGTTCTCAACTCCCTTTCTATCAATAATATGCAAGTCAAATTCTTGGAGTAAGAGAGCCCGTCTAATGAGTCTAGGCTTAATATCTTTATTTTCCATAAGATATTTAATAGCAGCATGATCAGTGTGAATAGTAACTTTGGAATCAACAATATAAGGTCTGAACTTATCACATGCAAACACTACCGCTAAGAATTCTTTTTCAGTAGTAGCATAATTTCTCTGGGCAGTATCAAGAGTCTTACTAGCATACTGGATAACATTTAATTTCTTATCAACTCTTTGCCCTAGAACAACACCTACAGCATAATCACTAGCATCACACATAATTTCAAAAGGTAAATTCCAATTAGGTGGCTGAACAATAGGTGCAGTGATCAAAGCTTTCTTAAGTATTTCAAATGCTTCTACACAATCATCATCAAAGACAAAAGGAATATCTTTTTGCAATAAATTAGTTATAGGCCTAGAGATTTTAGAAAAGTCCTTAATGAACCTCCTATAAAAACCGGCATGACCAAGGAAACTTCTTATACCTTTTATGTCCTTGGGACATGGCATCTTTTCAATAGCATCAACTTTAGCTTTGTCAACTTCAATACCTCTCTCGGAGATCTCGTGCCCCAAGACAATGCCTTCATTAACCATAAAGTGGCACTTTTACCAATTCAAGACGAGACTAGTGTCTTTGCATCTCTGCAAAACTCGATCAAGGTTGCTCAAGCAATCATCAAAAGAGGATCCATAAACGGAGAAGTCATCCATGAATACCTCACAAATCATTTCACAAAAGTCAGAGAATATAGCCATCATACATCTTTGAAAGGTAGCAGGTGCATTACATAAACCAAAAGGCATACGTCTATAGGGAAAAGTACCGAAAGGGCAAGTAAAAGTAGTTTTTGATTGATCTTCTGCCGACACAGGTATTTGAGAGAAACCAGAATATCCATCTAGAAAGCAGAAATGTGTATGTTTGGATAGTCTTTCTAGCATTTGATCAATAAAAGGTAAAGGGTAATGATCTTTCTTAGTAGATTTACTTAATTTACGGAAATCAATTACCATCCTATAACCTGTAATAATTCTTTGCAGAATCAATTCATCTTTATCATTAGGAACAACAGTAATACCTCCCTTTTTAGGGACACAATGGACAGGGCTTACGCATTCACTATCAGCAACGGGATAAATTATATCTCCTTTCTTACCACTTCTTTCATCTTGGGATTCAGTCGTTGTTGAGGATCTCTAACCGGTTTGGCACCTTCCTCCACTTTAATTTTATGTTGACATAACGTGGGACTAATGCCCTTGAGATCATCCAGAGTATATCCAATAGCAGCGCGGTGCTTCTTCAGAGTTTTCAATAATCTTTCCTCTTCCTGCTCTGAAAGGTTAGCACTAATAATAACAGGATATATTTTCTTTTCATCAAGATAAACATACTTAAGATTACCAGGTAATGGTTTTAGCTAAAACACGGGATCACCCTTGGGTGGAGGGGGATCCCCTAGAATTTCAACGGGAAGGTTATGTTTCAGAATAGGTTCCTGTTTAAGGAATACTTCATCTATTTCCCTTCTTTCTTTCATAAACATATCATTTTCATGGTCTAACAAATATTGTTCTAATGGATCAGTAGGGGGTACGGCAATAGAAGCAAGACCAATTATTTCATGTTTACTAGGTAATTCTTTACCATGGGGTTATCTACGAAATTTAGCAAAATTAAACTCATGAGTCATATCATCCAAGCCAACCGTAACAACATCCTTTTCACAATCAATCTTAGCTTTAACAGTGTTCAAGAAGGGTCTACCAAATATAATGGGACAAAAGTCATCTTGTGGGGAACTAAGAACAAGAAAATCAGCAGGGTATTTAACCTTCCCACACAAGACTTCAACATCCCTAACAATCCCAATTGGTTAAATAGTATCTCTATTAGCAAGCTTGATAGTAACATCAATACCTTCCAATTCAACGGGTGCAGTGTCATGCATAATTTCTTTATATAAATCATAGGGTATTGCACTAGCACTAGCACCCATATCACATAAGCCATGATAACAATGATCTCCTATTTTAACAGAAATAACAGGCATGCCAACGACAGGTCTATGTGTTTTGGCATCTGGTTTAACAATATTAGAAGTTTCACCGCAGAAGTAAATAACATGCCCATCTAAATTATCATCCAAGAGATCTTTAACCATAGCAATACTAGGTTCAACTTTAATTTGCTCAGGAGGTGTATAAGTTCTAGTATTACTCTTACGAACAACAGTCGAAGTTTTAGCATAATCCTTTATCCTAACAGGAAAAGGTGGTTTCCCAACATAAGTAGTAGGAACAATAGGATCACTATAAGTGATAGTCTTTTCTTCAACTGTAATAGGTGCAACTACTTTTACTTCAATGGGAGGATTATATTTAAACCACTTCTCCTTAGGGAGATCAACGTGAGTAGCAAAAGATTCACAGAAAGAAGCTACTATCTCAGAGTCAAGTCCATATTTAGCGCTAAATCCACGAAAAACATCGGTATCCATAAAAGATTTAACACAATCAAACTTAGGTGTCATACCTGACTCCTTACCAACGTTGGAACCCCAATCTTCAGAGTTGCGTTTAATTCTTTCCAATAAGTCCCATTTGAATTCAATAGTCTTCAGCATATAAGAACCAGCGCAGGAAGTATCGAGCATGGTGCGATCATTGAGAGAAAGCCGAGCATAAAATTTTTGAATAATCATTTCTCTGGAGAGCTCATGATTGGTGCATGAATATAACATTGACTTAAGCCTCCCCCAAGCTTGAGCGATGCTTTCTCCTTCGCGAGGCCAGAAATTATATATGTAATTACGATCACGATGAACAAGATGCATAGGGTAGAACTTCTGGTGAAATTCCAACTTCAATCGTTTATAATTCCAAGATCCCGTATCATCACATAGCCTAAACCATGTCAATGCATCTCCCTTAAAAGATAAAGAGAAGACCTTCCTTTTGACAACATCATCGGGAATACCTGCAAGCTTAAATAATCCACAAACTTCATCCACAAAGATAAGGTGTAAATCGGGATGCAATGTTCCATCTCCTGCAAATGGATTAGCTAGCAGTTTCTCTATCATACCCGAAGGAATTTCAAAGTGAACATTTTCAGTAGGTTTAGTAGGTTGAGGAGCAACTCTTCGCTCTACTGGTCAGGGAGAAGATGCCCCGAACAAGCCCCTCAAAGGATTAGTTTCCATAGTAACAAGTAACAGAAAATTTCAGCACACTATATAAATGTTTCCTTACCAAGTTCCACTCACCAAAAGCGCTACACTCTCCGGCAACGGCGCCAGAAAAGAGTCTTGATGACCCACAAGTGTAGGGGATCTATCGTAGTCCTTTCGATAAGTAAGAGTGTCTTACCCAACAAGGAGCAGAAGGAAATGATAGGCGGTTTTCAATAAGGTTTTCTCTGCAAGCACTGAAATTGTAAGTAATAGATAGTTTTGTGATAAGATAAATTGTAACGAGTAACAAGCAATAAAAGTAAATAAGGTGCAGCAAGGTGGCCCAATCCTTTTTGTAGCAAAGGACAAGCCTGGACAATTTCTTATAATGAGAAAAGCGCTCCCGAGGACACATGGGAATTATCGTCAAGCTAGTTTCATCACACTCATATGATTCACGTTCGGTACTTTGATAATTTGATATGTGGGTGGACCGGTGCTTGCGTACTGTCCTTACTTGGACAAGCATCTCACTTATGATTAACCCCTATTGCAAGCATCCGCAACTACAACAAAAGGATTAAGGTAAACCTAACCACGACATTAAACATATGGATCCAAATCAGCCCCTTACGAAGCAACGCATAAACTAGGGTTTAAGCTTCTGTCACTCTAGCAACCCATCATCTACTTATCACTTCCCAATGCCATCCTCTAGGCCCAAATAATGGTGAAGTGTCATGTAGTCGACGTTCACATAACACCACTAGAGGAAAGACAACATACATCTCATCAAAATATCGAACGAATACCAAATTCACATGACTACTAATAGCAAGACTTCACCCATGTCCTCAGGAACAAACGTAACTACTCACAAAGCATATTCATGTTCATAATCAGAGGTGTAATAATATGCATTAAGGATCTGAACATATGATCTTCCACCAAGTAAACCAATAAGTATCAACTACAAGGAGTAATCAACACTACTAGCAACCCACAGGCACCAATTTGTGGTTTTGGATACAAGGTTGGATACAAGAGATGAACTAGGGTTTGAGAGGAGATGGTGCTGGTGAAGATGTTGATGGAGATTGACCCTCCCCCGGTGGGAGGATCGTTGGTGATGACGGTGGTGATGATTTCCCCCTCCCGGAGGGAAGTGTCCCTGGCAGAACAGCTATGCCGGAGCTCTAGATTGGTTCCGCCAAGGTTCCGCCTCGTGGCGGCGGAATTTCGTCCCGTAAGCTTGCCCACGATTTTTTCCAGGATAAAACCCTTCATATAGGAGAAGATGGACACCGGGGGGCCACCAGGGGGCCCAGGAGACAGGGGCGCGCTTAGTAGGGGTGGGCGCGGCCCCACCCTCCTGGACAGGGTGTGGGCCCCTGAGGTGTTTCTTCTGCTCAATAATTCTTATTAAATCCAAAAATAAGTTTCATGGAGTCTTAGGTCTTTTGGAGCAGTGCAGAATAGGTTTCCAATGTTTGCTCCTTTTCCAGCCAGAATTCCAGCTGCCAGCATTCCCCCTCTTCATGGTAAACCTTATAAAATAAGAGAGAATAACCATAAGTATTTATATATGATGTGTAATAACAGCCCATAATGCAATAAATATTGATATAAAAGCATGATGCAAAATGGACGTATCAACGCGCCACTCGCCAAGCCGGTCCGGCCCTATCTCCAACCAACGCGCCAGGCGCATAAAGCTGCTGGGCTCGACAGAGTCCGGCCAAAGGGCCGCCATCGCGGTGTCGGCCTCGTACATCCGCCCCATATGCATCCCCAAGACCTGCAGGCAGGCCTCAGCAGCGGCGATGATTTCCGGGAAGGTCCACGCCACCCGCGGGTCCGTTCCAGATCCAATGACTCCGGTCGGGTCGCACTGAAAGCGGACGGCTTCCTCCACCAGTCGTTGCGTCTCCGGGAAGGCTCGTGCCATAAAAGATGAAGCACATCAGAAGAAGGACAACAAGGACGAAAGGCCGGACCCCGACCCGGCAAAAACAAGAAAAGCACTTACTGGAGAAGGACTCTTCCAGGTGTTGCACTTCGAGCAACGTACCACACCGCTCCCGTTAAATGGCGCAGTCGCGCTCCTGGAGCGCCTTCTCCAGATAGGCCGCCTTGGCAAGGGCCGATTTCAGTTCAGCGTCCTTGTCATCGATCGCCTTCTCGGCCGCCTCGCGACAACGGCCCTCGTCCTGCCGGGTCCCCTCAGCCGCGGTAACCTGCTCCCATAGGTGATCCACCTCGGCCTGGAGCGGCCCTTTTCGTCAGCCAGCCGGCCGCGCTACTGGTCCGCCTCGACCAGGGCCTGCTGCGCCTCCACTGCCTTGGCAGCTTCCACCTTAAGAAGCTCCACCTCGGCCTTGAGGCAGCTCTTGTGACCCGCCAGCTGCTCATGCAGGTGGTTGGCCTCGTCGAGAGACCGCCGGGCCGTAGCCGCCTCTGCCCTCGCCTTCGCCAACTCGACGCCAAGGTGGCCGCTGTCGACAACGAGCCGGTCATAGTGGTGACCAGCCCGGAGCAGATGAGTCCGCCAGGATAGCACCTCGGCTGCGAAAAAGAAGAGTTCAGCAAACAAGAAAGCAAGATTTAAGATTTGGCCCAACTATTACACAGTTGGCCCGAATCTCGGGGGCTACACCCTGTGGGCGCGCTAGCGCGCCCCCACTAGAAAAGAGCACGAAGATACATGCGGTGAAGCGAAGCTCCTCCTCCTTAACGGCGAGCTTCTCCTCGAGCTCCCGGTACTTGCCCGGGAGATGGTTGAAGGCGCCGACGCGGTAGGCGTCGAGTTGCTGAAGAGAGCAGAAATCAGAACAAGGCCAACACTCCAAAGATTCGACCAAACTACTGCGTAGTTGGCCCGAATCTCGGGGGCTACACCCAATGGGTGTGCTGGCGCGCCCCCACGAAGAAGAAATCGCGAAAAAGAAGAAGCTTAACAGAACGGCGCGCTCCAAGTCACGCGTCCGCTCCACCTCGGCCTGGACAAAGGCCTCGAGCCGGTCCGTCCGGCCGCGCAGGTGGCGGCTGACGGCGTCCATCGCCGCCTCCTCCTGGGTCTGAGGACCGAAGACCACGACGCCCCCGCTCTGCGCCAGCTGTGGCGCGGCTCCCCGGCGTCCTCCCTGCCGGAGCACCAAGGCGTGCTCCCCGCTGGCCGCTCCTGACGCGGCCGGCACCTCCTCCGACGTCCTCTCCGGCGCCGCCAATGAACCGGACGCCGGGTCTCCCTGCGTCACCGCCTCTGGTCCGGACGCCGGAACGGTGTGCTGCGCCACCACCGGTCCGGTTGCAGGGGCGGCCTCTGGCACCACCGCCCATGGTGCCTCCTCCAACACTGGCGGCGCCTCATGCGCCGCCGCCCACAGTGCCTCCTCCAAGGCGGCACCGCCTCCACCGCCATTAGCCCCCACTCGCTCAACGACGTCGACCCGCGGCGGGGTATCGTCCTCCACCTCCATGACCTCCGGGTCGAAGACTACCACCTCAACCCGGCCCTCGCGGCTGTGCTCCCTCGCCGACGACGGCTCGAAGACCGTCGCAGCCACCACCGTGCCCTCCAGCATCTCGCGCCAGGCCGGCTCCACGCCGGCTCGCGCCCATACTGCCGCCGCGTCGGTCCAAGCCCGGACCGACGCCACCTCCAGCTCTGCCTCGGCCCTGATCCTGTCCCGCCAGGCCAAGCCCTCGGCGTCGTCCGGGTCCAGGCCGATGTCTGAGTCGGCCCATCCCTCCGCCTCACCCTGGTCGACGAGGTCGGACCGGCTCCTGCGGAACGCGGTCCCTTCAGCGGCCGCGGCGGCCGCCGCCGCCCTCACCAACACAATTGGCGACCTAAAGAGGAAGAAGACAGAATGAGCAAAAAAGAAACAAGGCCGGCATGACAAGTCCGGACGCGTATAGGAGATGAAGCTTACCCCGACAAGACTGGGACCGGGGTTGGCCTCCCATGCCCAGCGCCGCGGTTCCTCTTGGCCGGCCTCCCGACTCCGGCCGGGTCCGCCGTGCGCTTTAGGGCCCGGGGTCACGGCGCGACGATGTCCTTCTCGTGCAGGCGGCTCGGCACCGCCCCAAGCGACGACCCGGCTCTGCCCGCATCGCTGCCTCCCCCGCCCAACGCCACTGCGCCAACAACTCAAGATACATGAAGAAAATACAAGACTTACCCGCGTGATGCCCAGCGCCGGCGTCGGCCTCGGCTTCCTCCTCCCCACCATGTGCCGCGGGCCCCTCTGGCGCCACCGGCGCCACCTGCGATGGAGCCCGGGCGTAAGGATGCCGGGTCGTGTTCAGAAGCACCTCCCGCGTCGCGTTAGGACGGACGAGGAGGTGCACAGCAGCAAAGTAAGGTGACCAGACACTCACCTGTGACGCCGGGTTCGACTCCCTGTACGGCACCTTGCCGAACCGCGAGTCCTCCCCAAGGTTGGCCTTGGAGATGTCGTTCACGCGGCGCGCGATCTGCTCCGCCGTCAGCCGCACCGACCCCATGCGGTTGGGGTCTTGAAGGCCGACCATCTCGCCAATGAGGCAGGAGCGCCTCTGCAGCGGGAGGACCCGGCACATGATGGATGCGGCGATGAGGTCGTTGCCGGAGAGCCCCTCCCGCGTCCTCATCACAGTCACCCTCCTACAGAGATTGAGAATCTCCTGCGATGGGCGCCTGAGCGAGTAGCCCCAATTCATCTTTGCCCGCGGCAGCATGATGGCGAAGGGCGGAAGATTGATGTCCGCACCCAAGTTGCGGACGTAGAAGAAGGAGTTCTGCCACTTCTTGGCAGAATCCTCCAGCGGGATCTTGGGGAAGTCCGCCCCCGACCGGTTCGACATGACGGCGGCGCCGCAGTCGGTGAACTCTCCGGCCGACGGGCCCTGCTGCTTCAGGGAGAAGAAGCACGCCCAGAGGTCGATCGTGGGCTCAACCCCCAGGTACACCTCGCAGAGGGTGACGAAGCCGGAGAGCTGGACGATGGCACCGGCGCCAAGATGATGCGGCTGAAGCCCAAAGAACTCCAGGAACGTGCGGAAGAAGGTGCTCGCCGGCAGCCCGAATCCGCGCTTGAAATGCGCGAGGAAGACCACGCGCTCTAACTCCTTGGGCTGCGGCCTCTGCTCGCCGTGCGGTAGACGAAGGGCGACATCCGTCTCCCGCGGCACGTGCCGCGACACCCGAAGATGGGCGATGTCCTCGGTGGTGACATTCCAGCCCATCCAAGAGCCCGACGGCAGGGCCATGGACGAAGGAAGAAGAAAGAAGATGGACGACGGAGAAGTTCTGCTCAGGGCAGCAGGCGCCACTGTGTGTTGGTTGCAAAGAGCAGGGCAAGAGCATGGGGCAGGAGGGAGCATGCGAGAATGATGTCCGCCGCCCCTGCCCCCCAATTTATAACCCTCGGTTTGAACATGGGGGAGTGGGATCATCTGCACGCACCCTTTCCACTACCCCGCAATAAGTGTGCACGTACACGCGCAGTAACTTCCTGGGGAAGGGCAACCGGCCCCCGGATGCTGCAATAAATCCGTGCGCATAGGCCAAGGACGCGCGGCGGCGGGCCCTGATAACGGACAAGTGTAGGGGATCGCAACAACTTTCGAGGGTAGAGTATTCAACCCAAATTTATTGATTTGACACAAGGGGAGCCAAAGAATATTCTTAAGTATTAGCAGTTGAGTTGTCAATTCAACCACACCTGGATAACTTAGTATCTGCAGCAAGGTATTTAGTAGCAAAGTAGTATGATAGTAATGGTAATAGTGGCAAAAGTAAAGATAGCAGCTTTGTAGTAATTATAACAGTAGCAACGGTAAGGTAAATAGGCAAAGCACAATATGTGAAAAGCTCGTAGGCATTGGATCAGTGATGGATAATTATGTCGGATGCAATTCATCATGTAATAGTTATAACATAGGGTGACACAGAACTAGCTCCAGTTCATCAATGTAATGTAGGCATGTATTCTGAATTTAGTCGTACGTGCTTATGGAAAAGAACTTGCATGACATCTTTTGTCCTACCCTCCCGTGGCAGCGGGGTCCTAATGGAAACTAAGGGATATTAAGGCCTCCTTTTAATAGAGAACCGGACCAAAGCATTAGCACTTAGTGAATACATGAACTCCTTAAACTACGGTCATCACCGAGAAGTATCCCGATTATTGTCACTTCGGGGTTGTCGGATCATAACACATAATAGGTGACTATAGACTTGCAAGATAGGATCTCACATATATTCATGAAAACATAATAGGTTCAGATCTGAAATCATGGCACTCGGGCCCTAGTGACAAGCATTAAGCATAACAAAGTCATAGCAACATCAATATCAGAACATAGTGGATACTAGGGATCAAACCCTAACAAAACTAACTTGATTATATGGTAAATCTCATCCAACCCATCATCGTCCAGCAAGCCTACGATGGAATTACTCATGCACGGCGGTGAGCATCATGAAATTGGTGATGGAGGATGGTTGATGATGACGACGACGATGAATCCCCCCTCTTCGGAGCCTCAAACGGACTCCAGATCAGCCCTCCCAAAAGGTTTTAGGGCATGGTGGTGGCTCCGTATCGTAAAACGCGATGAAACTTCCTCTTTGATTTTTTTCTCCGCAAAACGGAATATATGGAGTTGGAGTTGAGGTCGGTGGAGCAGCACGGGGCCCACGAGACAGGGGGGCGCCCAGGGGGAGGGGGCGCGCCCCCCACCCTCATGGACAGGGTGTGGGCCCCCTGGCCTTCATCTTTTGCCAGTATTTTTTATATTTTCCAAAAGTTATCTCCGTGGATTTTCAGGTCATTCCGTGAACTTTTGTCTTCTGCACAATAAACAACACCATGGCAGTTCTGCTGAAAACAGCGTCAGTCCGGATTAGTTTCATTCAAATCATGCAAGTTAGAGTCCAAAACAAGGGCAAAGGTGTTTGGAAAAGTAGATACGTTGGAGACGTATCAGGCCCCGGCCCGCCGCCCAGTCCCGTCACGCGCGTGGCCCATCAGGCCCCTCCGACTCCCGGGCACCACGTGGCGCCCGCGCGAAGACCGAGGGATTGCCCTAAGATTCGACAGACTCCTCGGTTCCCGCCATCGCAGGGATGTTGCGATCCGGTTTCCGAGAAAACCGGCACACAGTGGGTGTTGCCGGACCCGGCGCTTGCAGAATCCGCCTTGCTCGAGGGGGAATCTGCGAAGGCCCACTCATCCAAAGACGGCGGACCTTCACAGCTTCGGAGACTATTGTCAGGGGGATGAACCCCGGGCAGGCAACGGAACCCGGATCCTTTTCAAAAACAACGGGGCCAGCATCACCCCTCAAGCCGGCACGCGCCTGGCCGGGTCGCTCGACCCGGCCAAGCCCCGCAACCCGGGCAAGCTCTCCGACCCGGCACAAGACAGCCGAACCCGGCGCAACCAAAGCTTCCTCGACAAGCTAGCTCCACCTGTGGCATGCTCCGCAATCCAGCCACGGGTCAGCTCCCGTCCCATCCAGGTCGTACGACGGGACAAGGCTTCAATCACCGATGACCAAGGCAACAGTGCCCCTCACCTGCCCGCTGACCAGGGATAGCGTGGCTACAATGCCCCCGCCCTCACCGCTGACAATAGCAAGCGGCGACCTGACAGAGCCCCATTGTACATGACTTGACTCGGCCTCACCCTGACGATCGACAAGACGGTGCATAGTCCCCCTAGGCATGTGGGGCCCGCACCTAGGGGAACCCGGCGAACCACAGGCCCCCAGCGGGTCCCAGCCCGGGTCCCCGGACGCTGACAACCCGGACCCACCGACTTGCAACCTTACCATTGTACCCCTGGGGGGTTATTCTACAAAACCCCCCAGGAGCCCTCACGTACAGGGGCAGCATGTAGAGAACGAGAGCAAGTAAGCACAGAACTAGCCACCGAAACAGCAACCCTAGAGAGAAGGGACAGCCTAAGCCTTGGCCAGCTCCCTTCCTCTCCCATACAGCTCCAGGAGCGACATTGTACTATCAAAACATCAAACTACACTCGGCAGAACTAGGGGTGTTATCTCTCCGGAGAGCCCCAAACCTGGGTATGTCCGGCGTCCCGCGCCCGCTCATGCCAACCTCGCCTCTGGAGCCCACCAGCGCCCTCGAGCCTCCTCCTCTCTTTAGCCATCCCTTGGCATCTGTTGTGCGCCCACCACGACACCAGGGTGCACCCCCTATAGCCCACGTGGGCCCCTGGGGCAGGTGGACCCCCCCCATGGACCTTCGGACCCCTTTCAGCAATCCCGGTACAATACTGATAATGCATGAAACTTTTCTAATGACAAAAACAAGACTTACTATATATGAATCTTTACCTTCAGACCATTTTGAAGCTCCTCGTGATGTCTGGGATCTCACGCGGAACTCCAAACAACATTCGTTTACCAATGCACATATCCCAATACTACTCTAGCGTCATCGAACGTTAAGCGTGCGGACCCTATGGGTTCGAGAATCATGTAGAAATGACTAGGACACCTCTCCAGTCAATTGTTGGAAATATGCCCTAGAGGCAATAATAAAATGATTATTATTATATTTCCTTGTTCATGATAATTGTCTTTTATTCATGCTATAATTGTATTATCCGGAAATCGTAATACACGTGTGAATACTTAGACCACAACATGTCCCTAGTGAGCCTCTAGTTGACTAGCTCGTTGATCAACAGATAGTCGTGGTTTCCTGACTATGGACATTGGATGTCATTGATAACGGGATCACATCATTAGGAGAATGATGTGATGGACAAGACCCAATCCTGAGCATAGCACAAGATCGTGTAGTTCGTTTTGCTAGAGCTTTTCCAATGTCAAGTATCTTTTCCTTAGACCATGAGATCGTGTAACTCCCGGATATCGTAGGAGTGCTTTGGGTGTACCAAACGTCACAGCGTAACTTGGTGACTATAAAGGTGCACTACAGGTATCTCCGAAAGTGTCTGTTGGGTTGACACGGATCGAGACTGGGATTTGTCACTCTGTATGACGGAGAGGTATCACTGGGCCCACTCGGTAGTGCATCATCATAATGAGCTCAAAGTGACCAATTGTCTGGTCACGGGATCATGCATTACGGTACGAGTAAAGCGACTTGCCGGTAATGAGATTGAACAAGGTATTGGGATACCGACGATCGAATCTCGGGCAAGTAACGTACCGATTGACAAAGGGAATTGTATACGGGGTTGCTTAAATCCTCGACATCGTGGTTCATCCGATGAGATCATCAAGGAGCATGTGGGAGCCAACTTGGGTATCCAGATCCCGCTGTTGGTTATTGACCGGAGAACCGTCTTGGTCATGTCTACATGTCTCCTGAACCCGTAGGGTCTACACACTTAAGGTTCGGTGACGCTAGGGTTGTATGAATATGAGTATGTAGCAAACCAAAAGTTGTTCGGAGTCCCGGATGAGATCCCGGACGTCACGAGGAGTTCCAGAATGGTCCGGAGGTAAAGAATTATATATAGGAAGTGCTGTTTCGGCCATCGGGAGAGTTTCGGGGGTCACCGGTATTGTACCGGGACCACCGGAAGGGTCCCAGGGGTCCACCGGGTGGGGCCACCTATCCCGGAGGGCCCCGTGGGCTGAAGTGGGGAGGGGACCAGCCCCTAGTGGGCTGGTGCGGCCCCCCCACTTGGGCCCCCCTGCGCCTAGGGTTGGAAACCCTAGGGTGGGGGGGCGCCTCCACTTGCCTTGGGGGGCACTCCACCCCCCTGGCCGCCGCCCCCTTGGGAGATTCAATCTCCAGGGTCGGCGCCTCCCCCAGGGGGCCTATATAAAGGAGGGGGGAGGGAGGTCAGCCGCACCCTGAAGTCTTGGCGCCTCCCTCTCCCCTGCTACACCTCTCCCTCTCGCAGAAGCTCGGCGAAGCTCTGCCGGAACCCTGCTGCATCCACCACCACGATGTTGTGCTGCTGGATCTTCATCAACCTCTCCTTCCCCCTTGCTGGATCAAGAAGGAGTAGACGTCACGCTGACCGTACGTGTCTTGAACGCGGAGGTGCCGTCCATTCGGCGCTAGGATCTCCGGTGATTTGGATCACGACTAGAACGACTCCCTCAACCCTGTTCTCTTGAACGCTTCTGCACGCGATCTACAAGGGTATGTAGATGCATCTCTCTCTCTCTCGTTGCTAGATGAACTCATAGATTGATCTTGGTGAATGTAGGAAAAATTTTATTTTATGCAACGTTCCCCAACATCAATAACCAGTAGCGGGACTTGGATGCCCATATTGGTTCCTACATATTCTATGAAGATCTCTATCGGTTGAACCATGATGTCAAGGATTCGGTCAATCCTGTATGCAATTCCCTTTGTCCGGCAATATGTTACTTGCCCGAGATTCGGTCGTTGGTATCTCCATACCTAGTGTAATCTCGTTACCGACAAGGATCTTTACCTGTTCCATAATACAAGATCCCGTGACTAAACTCATTAGTCGCATGCTTGCAAGCTTCTTGTGATGTTGTATTACCGAGAGGGCCCAGAGATATCTCTCCGTCACACGGAGCGACAAACCCCATTGTCGATCCATGCAACCCAACAAACACCTTCAGAGATACTTGTAGAGTACCTTTATGATCACCCAGTTACAAAGTGATGTTTGATAGCGCACAAGGCATTCTTTTGATATCCAGGAGTGGCATGATCTCATGGTCTAAAGAACTGATACTTGACATGAAGAAAGCTATAGCAAATAACTAAAAGATCTAATGCTAAGCTTATAGTTGGGTCTGTCCATCACATCATTCTCCTAATGATGTGATCCCGTTATCAAATGACAACTCCTGTCCATGGTTAGGAAACCATAACCATCTTTGATCAACGAGCTAGTCTAGTAGACCCCTGCGAATCATTCTGGTGGAAAGATGTCATGAGCCTGGCTCCTACTTATAGAGGCATCACGACCGTTGTGGTGCGAGATGGGAGTTCGACCCTGTTCTGGAAAGATGATTGGCATGGTGACATTCTGACTGATAGCCACCCCCAGTTGTTCTCCTTTGCTAAACATGAAGATGCCTCCGTGCAAGGCATCCTGACTTCGCCTACGCTCGGTCAAAATTTTCACGTGCCACTATCAGTTCAAGCTAGGGGTGAGCTCGAGGCCCTACAAGCCGCTTTGTCCTCTTTGGTTCTCACCGAAGGGAATGATGCTTGGCATCCGGTCTGGGGATCAGAGGGGCTCGCCTCCAGCAAATTCTACCTGCACTATTTTCGGCACGAGGAAGTGGATGAGGCGTTTGCATGGATCTGGAAAGCAAAGTGCACCAACAAATGGAAAGTTTTTGCTTGGCTGCTTCTCGCGGATAGACTAAACACTCGTGGTCTGCTCAAGAGAAAGCACATGAAGCTGAGGGGTGACGACTACACGTGCCTACTTTGCCATCGGCCGCCCGAGGAAACTGTGGAACATTTGTTTTTCCAGTGTGAGTTCAGTAGGTCTTGTTGGGAGAGGCTGGGGATCGCGTGGCCAAGGCAGGGCAATCGGGTGCAACTTTTGCATGCAGCCAAAACTTCGTGGAACGGGCCCATGTTCATGGATGTCTTCATTGTTGCTTCATGGAGCATTTGGAAGGAACGAAATAATAAACATTTTAGGAGGGCGGTGCCGACCGTTGATGGGTGGAGCCAGAGATTCAAACTGGATTTTAGCATGATGAGACACAGAATCAAAGAGGCTTTAGTGCCGTTTGTTGATAGGGTGATTAGCCTAGTCTCGTCTCCTCCCCTATACCCTTGATGTATAGGGCCTCTACTCTACCTCCATGTAATTTCTTTCTCATGTAATTTTGTGTGGTGAGATGTAATACAAAGTCAATGGGGGGTTGCCCTCACTGTCCCAAGCTTTCAAAAAAAAAGCTAGTCTAGTAGAGGCTTACTAGGGACACGGTGTAGTTTATGTATTCACACATGTACTTAGGTTTCCAGTCAATACAATTCTAGTATGAATAATAAACATTTATCGTGAACGGGAAATATGATAATAACCATTTTATTATTGCCTCTAGGGCATCTTTCCAACACATTCCTGTTAAGCCAGGATGCCACATACACCCCTCCTCAAAGGGACCGACGTCCCGTTGGCCCAACATGAATGTTTCCTCTTCGCATGCCTATGCGCGTCAGTGTCGGTATCCACATGTGCCTCCTGTATGCATCACCGACCCGCGCACGCTTGTGTAACTAAGAGGACCAGCTCTGATGCGAATTGTAATGCCCTGGCCAAACCCACCAGTTACTAGTCGTTGCGCCTGCGATCTAAAGTGGCCCCTGACCAACACTAGTCTTTCCTACGCACTTTATCTTCACCAGTGCGTGCCTGGATCAACTTCACAGTCGGTCACCCATCCTTAAATTTCCCCCAAATCGAGCACGCTTATGTTTGAGGTTTCTCTCGGATGGGCTCCCAGAAAAGAGGTGCACCTTGTTGATATGAGTGGTCTATCATTCCTATTAAGTCGATATGTCACGAGTTAGAGGTGAATGAAAGTGGAGTGAAGTGGGGTGAAGTGAGTGGAGTGGCTTGCAAGGAATGGAATGAGTAAAATGACTTGGGCGGAATCGAATGGGGTTGGATTGGTTACAATCATAGGGGGTATGGTAGAGAATATAGAGAAATAACCTAAATTCTGGCCATTACTAAGAAAGTAAATACGACTGGAAAGAATCGGTAGGAATCAACAGGATTATCATATCCATTCAAAAAAAATTGAACGGATAGGGCAATGTTTGAGATTTAGGAGAAATACATTCCTCAGAAGTACTGATGAAAGAATGAGCGGTGGTTCGTAACACAAAAAGGTAGCTCATTTCCCCCGAAAATAGAACAACTCAAAATTACCAGTAAAATCAATTGATTGCTAGTACCAGAACAAACAAAACAGTTCTCTGGTCGAGAATTTGCATAAAAGAGTTAAGTCACAACTCAGAAGTTCTGGATGAAAAGAGCGGTTGTACCGCACTTATCCCATGACCAACAAAGAAGCAAATCAAGACGACTCGGAAGTGTCGATGAAAAATGTTGTGCTCGAATATGTCGTAGTAAATAGATAATGTTTCAAAGAGGAAAGGATCGACAATTCCGGAACATAATGAATTGCGCTTCCAAACTTTTGAAAGGTTTGATATGTGAGTATGAATAACGCAAAGTGGTTGTATAGTAGGGGAGAAAATGTTCGATACCAAGGCTTAGAGAAACTCATACAAAGGGAATGTATATGGAATGGATTTTGGATACTTTCGATTAGGATCTGTTCTTGGAGTTCAAACCAAAGTACTTGTTTGTGCCCTTCATCATATTATGGTTGTCGTATATTCAATGTTAATTTTGGATGCACTAAAAGCCTAGAAAGTACATACTAAGAGCTTGACGGGGACAACAACTAGAAATGTTGTTTGTGGGGTCACCAATGATCTTTCACTTAGCCACCTGCATATGAAAAATAGCCCTTAATCTCTGAAATAAACTCACTGAGACCATTAGTTCTCTCAAATGGTTTTGTCATAAATCATGAAAACAACTAGGATATGGTACGAAGATGCACTTTCAGCCTAGAACATGCGGGGGAGGCATGTGCGCACAACTACTGATCAAGTAAGTCGTAAATCGGTGTTACATTTTCCAATAGTATTTCACAACCTTCTCCATATGGTTGTTAATAATTTATTTTCCCATCTGTTGTGGTAAGACCTTTATGTACTCTTATATTGAGATGTCGGG